>NC_134876.1:57603719-57611219 GCF_041734735.1 Babylonia areolata
GCACAGAAGTGTTCACCAGATTCCTCGAGGTCTGCCGATTTTGTGTCTGAATCTGAATCTGAAGTCTGAATCTATGTGAAAGGTTTTCTCGTGGATTTTACATTTGCTCTCAGTCCATCGTGTTTTTTTTTCTTGCCATGGCGGCGTTTCGGATATTCCAAACTGATTGCCTGTCCATTAACGAATGCATTTTCAAACGCCACAGAAAAGACAATGTTGTGGAATCTGCCATTCGATAGTTGCGCTTATCTATAGTTACAATCTGATCATCACAGATTTGTGGCATCCCGAAACCAGTCTGTCACTTATTCTATATATATATAGATAAGTGGACCAGCTAGCAGAAATTATGAAAAGAAAAGACGACAGCAAGAAAAGGAAAGGAGGTTGAAACAATGATAGCGACAAGAAAGAGAGAGTCTACCCAGGGTTTCTATAATATCACTTGAAGGAAGAAAGAAAATGAAGTGAGAGAAAAGGGCATGGGTTGGCTGTTCTCCACTTTTCGTGCAGTTCTAATCTTCGGGCATACGTCAGCAACTCAGTGCTTTGAGTAGATCTTCTTGTGGGGTTGTCGATCTTTCCACGCTCAGTTTTACAATCCGACACCCAGGGGGTGGGGTGGCAATGGGTGGCATGGATGAGGGTGGTGGTGGAAGGGTGACCTACATTTGGACACGTGACCCGTCATGTGATTTCCATGGAACGCAGAACGACAACTGTCAAAACACGCATCCGGTATGTGAGGAGAACTCTCCGCTTTCGTGTTGTTCTGTTTTTTCTCTCTTGGCGATAATGCCTGACAGACCGTAAGATCTTTCTGAAGCGATGAAAATCTGTACACGTGCATGCGCTGGTAACTTGATACACAGTGTGTGTGGTTGTGTGCGTGTGCGTGTGTGTGTGTGTGTGTGCGTGCGCGCGCGCGCGCGTGTGTGTGTGTGTGCTTGGGCGTGCGCGTTTGTATGCGTCGGTGTTACGTGTTTGTGCGCTCCAGTAACAGTTCAAAAGCAAGACGATTTAACATGTTTGTGGTGTTTGTTCGTTTTATTTCATTCATTGATCTGCTCTTTTTTTTTCTTTTCCTTGTTCTTTTATGTTTCCTTTATATAAAAAAAAGAAAAAAAAGGGGGGGATGCGGAGAGGGGTGGGGTGGGGGTGGGGGGTGGGGGGGAGGTCCTATCATGATTATTCATTGGTTCCAGCCTCACAGACAATTACCAGTTCATTGTATTTCTCCAACCAGGTGGAAAGATAGCTGCACGAGATGATCTTCCCGATGAAGCTTGGCATCCACACGTGAAACCAGAACGAATCTGCGCCACAAACAATGCTCGAGAAGATAAAAAAAAAATATGGTGGAAGGCAACTAACGTTTACGTTGCAATCTCGTCGCAGGAAACACGCGAGAGCTTTTTTTTTTTTTTTTTTTTTTTTTTTCTTTTTCACAGAGACACGGCTAAGCAGCTGACCGAATTCGGTCAGTTTAATTACGCTGGTGGTTGGAAGCAACACAAAACAGAGAGAGGGAAAAAGCGAGCAGAGAGGCAGTCGACCCGAGATTCACAGAACGTCTCTATCATCTCGCTCGAGCAGTGACAATTGACTTCGAGAAGGGAACAAACACGAGGCGTTACCAAAAGAAACAAAGAAACACACACACACGCACTCTCTCTCTCTCTCTCTCTCTCTCTTTCGCACACACACACACACACACACACATTGGCAAACGCAACTGAAAGAAAACTGCAACATTTTTTTTCCCCAAAAAAGACTACTCTTAAGATCATTGTAACGATACATACTTTCTCACACCAATCGCTACTTACGAAAAGGACAGGAAATAGTTATAAGTGGCATGGAATTTATAGTTTCTTCTTCTGAACCTTTTTAGGCAGCATTTACCTGCGAAATAATTATAGTATATTCGTTCGATCAACAACGGGTTTTTTGTCTTCTTTTTAGACTTAAAAACACTTTTAAAAGACTTCTAAGAACTTAACAGTTTCATAACTTCTACTTTTCTCAAACAAGCTAAAATGAACTTCATTCTCCATACTGATAAAGCGATTTTGTACAATCAGGCTTCTATAGCATTAAAAATATTAGGATACTGCACCTAACACACACACACACACACACACACACACACACACACAAATACACGCCCGCGCACACACACACACAAACACACACACACGCGCGCGCGCACACACACACACTCCATCTCTCTCTCTCTCTCTCTGTGTCGGGATCTATCTATCTGTTTCTCTCTTTCAAATAAGTGTGTGTGACCAAAATAAATAAATAAAAATAAAAATCTATGGTAAAATAAAACAAAAACAAAACAAAATGAAAACGAAAAAAAACCCACCCAAAAACAAAGAAAAACGAAAACGAAAAAAAAAAAGAAAAAAAAAAGAAGAGACAAAAAGACTTGGAAAGAAGATTACGTTACGCCAGCTGCCTGTGCGCTTCCGCGAATAAAAATAATCCTCGGGGGTTACATAACGATAAAAACGAAGGGAAATGAAAATAAAGGGAGACAGACAGACAGAGAGAGAGAACAACAAAAACAAAACAAAGGAAATAATCAAAAAGAAAAAGATAAAAATAAATAAATAAAGGCCAACTGAAATAAAATCCCGAATTCCCGGAATGCGTCGATAGGAACCACTACAGACTGTCCTGTGTGCCTCAATGCATACGTCAAAACGTGGAGTCAATTTTACAGACACACACAAAACACAGACATACACAGACACAGGCACATAGACACACATTCGAAAGAAACACATCGGAAGAGCTTTTAGCTCTTCAGATGTACAAATCTAGAATTCACTGTCTGTTACATTCCTTCACTAACATCCTCTAAAACAAAATCTTAAAACATATTTTCAAGCAGTCTTTACATAATCAATTCACTCAATTCTTTATATGTAATTAATGGATTCACGCCCATTTCTTTCACGGAGGAAGAGAGAGAGAGAGACAGAGACAGAGAGAGACAGAGAAAACAGAGAAATACTGATCGACCGACATGGACAGACATACAGACTGAAACATAGACAGAGAACAAGTTGATGGGCAAGGAAAGATAGAGACAGAGAGAGGGGCTGGGGGGTTGGGGGTTGGGGGGTGGGGGGGGGAGCAAAAGAGAGACAGATAGACAAAAGAGGGACAGACTGATCGAAAGACAGGGGAAAGCATACAGACAGAAACGGAGACAAATCGAGTTGTTGGGCTAGGAGAGAGACAGAGGGTTGGGGAGAAAGGGAGAAAGTGAGAGAGAGAGAGAGAGAGAGAGAGAGAGAGAGAGAGAGAGAGAGAGAGTTAGAGTGTCTGTTCGCTTTTTTAGTGAATGCGCTTTGCGGAAACGCAGCTGTTTTTGTTTGTTTTCTGCTTTTTTTGTGTTTTCTTTTTTCAAACGCTAGTTCGGCGTTAATGAACAAAGTGAGGCACCCTAACCTCGGTCTTGGCCATTCGATCTAATTCAGTTAAGAGACAGCTGCTCAGACCGCCACTCGGGGGAACGGGGGAAGTGTCCAAATTCATCATCTCACTTTCCTGTAAGCACCTGCAGCTATATTTGCAGGTGGTATTGGGTGGGGTTTATATGGAGTTAGTGGTTGTGGATGGGATGGGGATGGGGGCAAGGGAGAGAGAGAGAGAGAGAGAGGAAAGGGGGGGGGGCAATCCCTTCAGCCTCTACATGTTTCTAAACATAGATTCAGCCACAGCCCCAACATTCTCATGCTGCACCTTCGAGTAAAATAGTTTTGCAGATGCTTGCTATGCTTTGTTCTTATTCTTTGATTGATCAATATTATTTAGTGCCCTCCTGATGAACAAAGTACGGTTCTGGAACTGACACGCTTCAGGCGCACTCGACTGTTCTAGACCGCCGGGTTAGCAGCGAGAGGAAAAACGTCCAAACTAAATTCCTGGACACTGCAGCTACAGCTTTTCTTTTTACTGGAGGGGGTTGGGCAGGTTGTATGGAGGGGGATCAGCGGGAGTTACAGGGGGCCCGGGGGAAGCGGGGGGTGGGGAGGGGGGTGGGGGGGGGGCGAAGGGGCGGGTCGGGGTCGGTGGTGAGGTAAAGTGTGGTCGTGGAGGGAGGAAGGGAGGGAGGGTAAGGTCGAGATGGAAGGCAGGAAAGCGAAGTAGCAGTTGTTGTTGGTGTTCGATATTTGCACATGTCCGTGGTGTCTCAGCACCTTTTTCAACAGTTTCAGTTTCTCAAGGAGGCGTCGTTGCGTTCGGCCAAATCCATATACGCTACACCACATCTGCTAGACAGATGCCTGACAGCAGAATAACCCAACGCGCTTCTCACGCCTTGAGTGCATGCTTATATATACATATATTAGTGTACCTATCAGAGTGGATTTCTTTTCACACAATTTTGCTAGAGGACAACACTCTCGTTGCCATGGGTTATTTCTTCAGTGCGTCAAGTGCGTGCTGCACACGAGAACTCGGTTTATATCGTCTCATCTGAAAGACTAGATGCTCAATTTGATTTTCCAGTCAAACTTGGGAGAAAGGACGAGAGCGGGATTCGAACTCACACCCTCACGGACTCTCTATATTGGCAGCTGAGCGTCTTAACCATTCTGCCACCTTCCTCCTGTTTAAGAAAAAAAAATGATATAGGAAAGTCTTGGGTTGGTCATGCTGTCAGTCAGAGCATCTTTACCAAGCAGAGCAGCGATTGGGTCAGTCGAACAGTTACCACAACCCATCCAAACAGACACATTTCTTTTCTCATGCTCCGGACCGCCGCGGAGGAAGGGTGTTGGACGGATTGGATGGAGGGGGATCAGCGGGAGTCAGAGGGAGGGGGATCAGTGGGGGTGTGGAGGGGGGGAAGGGAGGGTAAGGTTGAGATGGAAGGCGGAAAAGTGAAGCAGCAGTTGTGGTAGATGTTTCCTTTCACTCAGAATCGAAAGTTTCAAACTTTTTTTTTTTTTGATGCATATTTCTGTGGTTTCTCACCACCTTCCTCAGCAAAACTGATACAGGAGAGTATTGGGTTGGACATGTTGTGGGTCAGAACATCTTTACCAAACAAAGCAGCAACTGGGTCGGTTGAACAGTTATTACAACCCATTCCATCAAACACATTTTTTTAAATCCAGTCTTCTACTAGCCGATACAGTTGAAGCAAAAACGAAAAGGACACGATGACACGATCTTCACCCCACCATCCACCCCAGCTCGCCTCCTCTACAACCCCCGCCCCCACTCCCGTCTTCACCCTTGAAACCAGTCAGGACGATAAAACAACTCCTGGCTGGCACCGACGAGCCCAGCAGCCCCTCAAGCCTCAAAGATGTGTCTGACTCTGATCCCGCCACGGCCCCTGCATTCTCACACTACACCTTTTCGCTTCCCGCTAAATGCGCTTTGCAGATGTGCAGCCTTTCTTTTCTTTTCTTTCTTTTTTTATGTATCCGGGTGCTAGTTCCTTGCTGATGAACAAACTACGGTTCTCTGGAAGTGCCACCACGCTTCAGTCTGGCTAATCCCGTTAAGACAGCTGCTTGGAGCGTCAGGTAAGTAACGAAGAGGAAGGTGTCCAAGCCAAACTGACCTTCTCACATTATAGACCCATTCTACACAACAAGCAGTTGTTGGTTTTTCTCTCCATGGGAGAGGGATGTCCGAGGAGGGGAGGGGGCGAAGGACGGGTGTAGCGGTGGTTGGTTGAGTGTTAGGGCTGGGACGGAAGACAGGACAGTGAAACAGCAAAGAGTAAAAATGTAGTCAGTCTGTCCCTTTATCACACGTCCACACGGACTTGGATGAGCCACAAAATTCCGAGAATCGTTTCACACATTTTTCCTCACAAAGAAACCAGACCTACCTTTCTCATGCCTTGGAATACCCCCCACCCCCCTCTTTCTTTAATCCCAGAGTGTCAGTACGCCATTTTTATTGAAACGAGTCACAGCGTTAAAGAACAGTCTGGCACTGAAGAACACGTCTCCCCTTTCTCGAAGAGGTTTCTCACTCTGATCTCGCCACGACCTGTGCTTCTTCTCGTCGGCTCCCCAGCAAACTTGTTTTGTAGATGGGCAGCCGTGTTATCTTTTTTTCACTACCTGCTAATTTCTTCCTGATGAACAAAGTATAGATGCAGAACCTCTGCGTTCCAGACTAATTCAATTATGACAGCTGCTCACACCGCGGGATGATTAACGAGGAGGAAAGTGTCCATCTCACACTGTTGCAGTCCACGCGTAATATTGGTCTTGCCTTTCGTCGGCTGATATAAACGAGGCAGAATTGGACACTATGTTTTCGATGCAGAATGACACTGTATGGTTTGTCTCTGCAGTCAGTCTCTTCATGTCCCTTTTTGTCAGAGGTGTGCGTGAACTTGGAAGAACCACACTGATGAAAGTTCCCAGGATCATGTCATAAATTTCAGCTCACAGGCCACCTTTTCCTTGCCTTGGGTTATCCAAACTCCACCCCCTTGCTTTATCCCATAGTGTTAGTACCACTGCACCATCTCCATTCACTTCATGAATCCAGTCACAGTGTCAAACAACGCCTTGTTGGCACTAAAGAACTCGACAGTCCCTCCACTCTCAGGGCTGTTCGGATGTTTCTGAATATGATCCTGCCATGATCCCCACTTACTCATATACATCTCTTCGGCTCCCCAGCAAATGAGCTTTGCAGAAGAACAACCATGTTATCTGTTTGCTTTGTACCTTCTAAATCCTTACTGGTCAGTAAAGTATGGTTTAAGAACCGATGCGCTTCAGGCTAATTAAGTTAAGACAGCTGTTTACACCGCCAGAAACTACAGTAATGGGGGGTGGGGGGGGGGGGGGTGGGGGGGGGGGGGGAGAGTGAAAGTGTCCGAGCCAAACAGATAATCCCACATTCCTGGACGCTCTAACAGCCTTTCCTGTTTGTCTTTTTTTTTTTTTTTTGAGGGGTGAAGAGACTAGTGGAAGCGGGGGTGCCGTGGGTGTCTGGTTGTGGGGGGCAGATAGAATGGGAGTGGGTACAACCTGGTCCCTCCAGCCTCGAACACGCTTCTTATTCAGACCCCGCCACCGCCCATACATTACAATACTGTACCTTTTCGCCTCAGAGCAAACGCGCTTCCCAGATGTGCAGACTTCTTCTTTCTTTTATCTTTTTCTGTATGGTTTTGTTTTGTATCCGCTTGTACCTTGCTGATGAAGAAAACAAACAAAAAACTACGTTTCTGGAGCTGGCAGACTTGCTGCTAATTCTGTTAAGACAGCTGCTCGGAGCGTCAGATTAGAAACGCGGTGGAAAGTGTTTTCGCAAAACTGACCACATTACATTCTTGGGCACTGCAACAGATGTTCATTGGTTTTTGTTTGTTTCCTTGGTTGGTTGGTTAGTTTTGGGGGTGGGGTTGTCGGTTTTCTATGGGTAGAAGAAAGGTGGAGTAGCAGGATGATCCAACGGGTGTTTCGCTGACAGACCTGCGAGAAAACTATATAC
>NC_134876.1:57621219-57633719 GCF_041734735.1 Babylonia areolata
CCTCCCCACACACCTCCCAATTTCAAAGAGACAGAGAAAGAGCGAGTGAATAAAAAGAGAAAGGATGGGGAGAAATACAAGAGCTGGCTTTCAAATCAGTCAAGTCGTAAATATTGATAAGCAGCGTGGGCGACTACGTCAGACTGAAGACAACAGAGTCGGGCGTTGTGCTGGTGGTGAGTAACGCATCACGTTTGGTCACAGAGTCCACAACACACACACACACACACACACACACACACACACACATACACACACAGCGTCTACTTCTTTCCTCTTTTGATCCTGTCTGGAACAGATGGCACTCTGGCTATCTGAACATCAACCTGTGTGTGTGTGTGTGTGTGTGTGTGTGTGTGTGTGTGTGTGTGTGTGTGTGTGTGTGGTTGCGCGTGTGTGTGTGTGTGTGTGTGTGTGTGTGTGTGTGTGTGTGTGGTTGCGTGTGTGTGTGTGTGTGTGTGTGTGTGTGTGTGTGTGTGTGTGTGTGTGTGGTTGCGTGTGTGTGATCTTTTCTTTATATAAAACCCTCTGAAATGAAATAAAATAGATGCGGAACAGTATGTCTTTTCTTGCATTCAAAGATTTCTATCTGAAACACAACCAGGAATGTGAGAAGACAGGTAAGGAAGTAGCAGGTGTGGTCTTCTAATCTTAAATAATCTCAAACAAAACAACAACAAATTCTTACGCACCATCCACTTTCCGCCCTTACAGTTTCGGTTTCACCCAAACACACACATACACACACACACACACACACACACAGAGAGAGAGAGAGAGAGAGAGAGAGAGAGAGAGAGAGAGAGAACAACAGACATTCAACTCGATCAACAAAACATTCGAATAAATCGTCAAAAAGTTAACGGTCAAAAACTTACAAGTGTCCGCCTTTCCCTCCCTTTAAGCAATCAATCGATCACTCAATCACTCAGTCAGTCACTCAGTCAACTAGGCAGACTATACACTTGTGCAGAAAAGAGCAGTGGCCATTTCAATAACAGCATCGGACTTTCAGATTAGTTTGTCGGCGTTTTGGTTCCAAGTGGCTGCACGAGATGTTCTCTCATCGATGTTAAAAAAAAAAAGAAAAAAAAAAAAAAAAAAGCGCAAGCCGCTGAACCAGCCATTACGTCTTAACGTATTGTGTTATAACGCATCGTGTCATTCTAAACTGTTTTGACAATAATAGTTGTTACTGATGTTGCTATTATTATTATCATTATTGTCATTGTTATCACAGAGTAACAGAGTATCACAGAGTAGAATCACTACTACTACTACTACTACTACTCCTACGACTGCTACGACTATCATCATCATCATCATCATCGTCTCGTCATCATCATCATCATTATCATCATCCATGTATTATCATTATCAATATCTTATTGTTTGTTTGTCTCATTCTCAGAGAGATTTTGTTCATATAAGTTTGTTTTGTTTTGTTTCGTTTCACACAAAATTGCCAGGCTGCCGAGGTTTCTTCTACACGCGCTTTTTTGTTGTTCTTGTTGGTTACTGCCCTTTCGTCTCTGTGTTCATAGGTGGCATGCTGCTCATTCCTATATAACTACCGGTTGTGTGGGGTTAGGGGAATGTAAACACGACGCAAACGTAGCAGAAAGAATGCTTACGAAGACATGATCAGAAGGAAGAGGTTTATTGTCCACAGGGAACTTGGAACACGAGGTGAAATGCACAACAATATTTGTTTTGCTCATCACTCTCTTTCAGCTTGTCCTAACAATAACATCATCAACAACAACGACGACGACAATTATGATGTAATTCCTGGCGAGTCTGGTTTGCTCTTCTCACGTAAGGCTAACTTTTTTTTCCTCTCTCCTCCAGTGAGACTGTTGGAACACACACACACACACACACACACAAGCCAATTAACAAAAAGTCAGCTTTGTTTTCTATCTTTTAAACGATGAGATCCAGGCTGCCTTGGCACACATTGATGTACTGCCGTAAATCTTGTGCTATGCATACTTAAAACCAAAGCAAAAACCCAGCAAAATCGGTTCGAGTCCTTTCCTCTAAAATATTCAGTATTCGAAGACAGCACGTGATTGGGTTTTAATCCCCCTCACTTAGAAACAAAACAAAACAAACGCTGTCACAACGAAAATCGCTAGAATGCTCCAGATGGGGAACAAGAGAGAGAGAGAGAGAGAGAGAGAGAGAGAGAGACAGACAGACAGACAGACAGCGAGAGAGAGGGATACAGAGAGACAGACAGAGGGGTGGGAAGCTTAGAAACAGAGAGTAAGAGACAGACAAAAAGAAAGACAAAACAGAGACAGAAGGAGACAGGAACAGAGACAGAAACAGGCAGTCAGACATCACAGTAGGTTACACAATCCATTACCTCATCTCCCTCCCTACCCCCCACCCTCACCCCCTTTCATTTGGCTCAATTAATAGCAGGGTTCCTAAACTCACAGGAGGAGCCAGGTTAGGAGTTGTTGTTGCTGTTAATGTTGTCTGTTGTTGTTTTTACGCAGCAGTGACTGTAGCTCACTGTCTACACGCCAGCAGATCAAAGCCTCTGCTGTCTATCAGATCTCCTTGGGGCGCGCCTTCCAGCAGAATCATCACCTTCCCCTTTGGCCTTCGGCCACAATACACATGGCGGGTAAAAAGGGCAAAGGGGAAGGTGGGGGTGGGGGTGGGGTGATGTTGGTGTTACGGGGGGGTAACAGAGAAGTAGAATCTTTGTCTTGTTTCACAATGTGCGCATGTGCTTCTCAGGTGTAAATGATTATACATATATTACCAAAGCATCTTAGTGATCAGAACGGGAATGCTGTTGTCACTTATGTTACACTTAACCTACCAGTTCGTAAGGGTGGGGGAGGAGTGGAAAAGAGAGAGAGGGACAGAGACAGAGACAAAGACAAAGAGACAGACAGAGAGACAAACGACAGAGTTAAACGGAAAAACAAAACAGAAACAGACAGACAAAAACACAGAGAGAGGTACGGACACAGAAACAGAGACAGAGAAAGAGAGAGACACAGAGAGACAGTCAAACAGGCAGACAGACAGACAGACGGAGATAACATGTACACGGTGCGTGTAGCCAACCAACTACACGCCGGCAGATCAAAGCCTCCCTGTCTGTCAGATCTCATCAAGAGCGTTCAAATCGAGTCATCATCTTCCTCTTCAGGACACAACCAGCCATGTGGTGGCAGCAGGCAGCAGGCAGGCAGCACTGGATGTAAACTGTAAAGCATAAGGTCTTTATTCCGCTTCTGTATGGCAGCACCCAGCATTGCTTCTTTAAACCTACTCCTTCTTCTTCCCCCGGATGCCCTTTGTCTGTCTGTGTGTCTGTGTGTGTGTGTGTGTCTGCCTATGACTCTGTCTCTCTTACACAGACACACATACACACACACACTGACGGACGCCCTCTGTCTATTTGTATGTCTCCCCCCCTCCACCCCCCATCTTTATATATATATATATATATATCATTCACACACACACACACACACACACACACACACACACACACACTTTTCCCTCTGTACGATTCCTACCCAGCTTTTTGAGCAGGAAAACCGCTTTGCAAGCAATAGCAACAGTGCGTATGTGTACCAACAACGACCGCGCGCGCGCCTGCGTGCGTGTGTGACTGTGAGTGTGTGCGTACGTGCGTGTGACTCTCTTTGTATGTGTGTGTGTGTGTGTGTGTGTGTGTGTGTGTGTGTGTGTCTCCCCACCCTCCACTTTCACCACCACCACCTATCCCCAGAGAATGTAGGCTGGACGGCGACATACCCGTGTTATGTGGCTATGTTATGCTTCCTATTGATCTGAGAATTCAATGATGACCCAGTGCCCGTCAGGGATCCATACCTCCTATGCTTTTAGCCATGGCCTCAACATGATTCTCGGGTGATTTACAGCGACAGACATGAATACTTTAACGTTTTCATTTTTGTTGTGTATTGTTTTGTTGTTGTTGCTGTTTTAAAAATGAATATCGCGTGCGTGGTATGCCTGAACAGATGCGCGCTCGCGCTCAAACGCACGCACAGTGAGAGGGAGAGAGAGAAGTGGTGGGGGGGGGGGGAGCGGGGGGAGGAGGAGAGACAGACAGACAGACAGAGACAGCGACACAGAAGCTGACGGATGCAGAGAACTGAGAGCAGACAAGAGATCAGGGTGAAAGCCACATCGCATCGTATCACTTCAACATTATTCAAGATCAGCTTCGGCAAAGATGTCCATCGCCTGCAATACGGCCCAGATACTCTCCACCCCCCCCCCCCCCCCCTGTATAAAAGGATCCGCAAGTAAAACCACTCTCCCTGCCAACATCACAAAATAAATTTCTCCCTGGACTCTGCAACTTTCAACAAACGCGAACAGGGGCACCGGGACATGGGATATTTCAGAGATTCAAGAATATTTTGTTATGTCTTCAGAGGATAGATGGGCGCAATAGCCGAGTGGTTAAAGCGTTAGACTTTCAATGTGAGGGTCCCGGGTTCGAATCTCGGTAACGACGACTGGTGGTAGGGTGGATATTTTTTTTTTCCCGATCTCCCAGGTCAACATGTGCAGACCTGCTAATGCCTGAACCCCCTTCGTGTGTATACGCAAGCAGAAGATCAAATACGCACGTTAAAGATACTGTAATCCATGTTAGCGTTCGGTGGGTTATGGGGGGGAAAAAACCCCAACATACCCAGCGTGTATACCCCCGAAAACGGAGTATGGCTGCCTACATGGCGGGGTAAAAACGGTCTTGCACGTAAAAGCCCACTCGTGTATGTATGAGTGAAAGTGGGAGTTGCAGCCCACGAACGACGAAGAAGAATTTCTTCAAGATAAATTGTTGATACACATAAAAAATAAAATAAAATAATAATAATAAAAAAGGAAATGAAGGAAAATTGGAAGACGGAAGAGACAAGGGGATAGTGGGGGGTGGGGGGGGGGGAGGAAATGGAGCACTGAGGGAAGGGACGGGACAGGTGGGGAAGAGGGGTGGCTGGAGGTGGTGGTTCCAGAGAAGGTCTGGCAGGGACTAATAAGGGGCGGGGTGTTGACAGGGGATGTCCGCTTCACGACCAGCTAATGAAGAGCTTGGAAGTCCGTGGTTCTCAACGGGCCTTTGGTCAGCACCTGCTGGCGTTGCTGACTGCTGCTGTTGGCTTTCACACACAACAAACACACAGACACAGGCACACACAGAGACACACTCGCACACAGACACACACACACAGACGCAGACTCCCCCCCCCCCCCCTGGTCCCCTTCCCCCCCAACACACACACACACACACGTACACACATACAGAGTTCCTTTGGTACAATAATCCAGGCCGGTGGTCCGAGCCTCTGGCTGGTACTATGCATGTCTCCCTGCCTCCGATGCTTTTTGCAGACCTCCCCCATGAAGGTCCCAAGGAGAAAACCGGGCCCATCGGAGCAATAATTCCACCCCCATCCCCTTGCTGTCTTGGTCCGCTGCAGTAGCTTGCAGTCTAGAACGCTGGTATTGTTCCTGTGACTGGACTGGATTGGTGGCCTTGTGGTAACGCGCCCGACTCGGAAACAAGTGTGCACGGGTTTGAACCCCATATAAAAACCCGGATTTGTAACCCCCCCACCCCCCCATCCCGCCCACTCCACCAGACCTTGAGTTGTGGTCTGGGTGCTAGCCATTCGGATGAGACGATATACTGAGGTACCGTGTGTAGCATGTAGTCAATGAAAAAAAAAAAAAAAGAACTAACGGCAACGAAAGGGTAGTTCCTGGTAAAACAAGTATGAAGAAAATTCCACTTTGATCGTACAACAAATACACATGAACACAGAAAATATAGGAATGAATAGGTGACGCTGCACTTGGGTGACACACTCTCCCTGGGAACAGCAGCCCGAATTTCGCACAGAGCAATCTTTTGTGAGAAAAAGTAATACAATACAATACAATACAATACAATACAGTTTCCATGGTTCCTGCCTCAGTTTTGGAGTGACGTGGTGGGAAGCACACACTTGTGTACATAGATGTTAAACTGTGTCAGTACGTCGATGTCATTGAAACTAATAAAATATGATCGATCACCAAACATTTCGTGCATGTCTTTAAAAAAAAACTTATTATCAAAACACACTTGCAGCGACTGCGCTCTCCCTGTGGGCAGAGCTGGCAGCCCGAATTCCACACAGAGAAAAAAAATGTTGTGACAAGAAAAGTAATTATAATACAATGCAATCTAAACCTATACAAGAAAACTAACACAATGAAATGTCATACAATAGGAAGTTTTGTTCAACAGTTGAAAGATTGTGGTGCTGAGGGTTCAAAGTGACTGTGTGGGTCCATCACGCGATCATGAAACAGTTTCCGTTCAGGTCCTCTGATTAAAACCATGTTGCCTACAGCCCCGCCCACCGCAGCGAGGCCATTTCATGGCTGAATATCCGTCAGTTGTTAACACCAGTTGAGGAGAACACAAAATAACGTTAAAAGGCCAATTAATATAACATTAGAAAGACCCTATTCGTTGGACACCAAATGGAAAAACAAGAGCTTGAGTAAGAGCAAGACAGACTTGGTGGTAGAACGGTTGAAAAAGACCCGAAGGAGAATGGCAAAACCAGGACTCACTCCTTCGAACAACGAAACCTTAACATAACTACTTCTTCTTCTTCTTCGTTCGTGGGCTGCAACTCCCACGTTCACTCGCATGTACACGAGTGGGCTTTTACGTGTATGACCGTTTTTACCCCGCCATGTAGGCAACCATACTCCGTTTTCGGGGGTCTTAACATAACAAGACCCAATCCCTGAACAATGAAGCTGACCTTATTGGCGCAAGGCAATGGGTAGTAAAACTCAACCCCACAAAATGGCTGTTCCGGACTACACCGGCTACACCTGGGGGGGAAGCCAGCCGAGACAGCACAAGACAGGCAGCAGAGGAGATCTCTGGTGGCTGCCTTATGTGCCTCCAGGCAAAGTGAACGTTGCTGTGGCCTTACATCCGGAAGTGATACAAACGTCTTGCGTCATGAGATGCAAGACAACTGTTGCTTGGTAAACACGGAAAGGTCGGTTGTATCTGGCATCTTTGTTTATAGAATGGTTTCTTTAGCATGAGACATGTAGACTAGCACCGTTCGTTGTCTGATGTTGTTTTTTTTCCCCTGAGGTGTTGGTTTCCGTGGATAAGATTGGGTGCATGTGTTTGTGTGTGTGTTTCCCTCAAGAGATTTTATGATCAGTTTTTGTACAATAATCTCCCCCTCCCCTCTCCCCACCCCGACCCCCCTTTGCAGTCTTGGAGCATCTGTTATATTTGAGTGGTACTTTATTCTGGTGCCGAATGTTCACCAATGTAGTTATTGTTGAATTCAATAATATCCTTATGCAATTTACGCATTTATGCCAAAATGACAAACCGGCTTTGTGTTGAATGGTTTGTGATATACTTCTAGATCCTGTTTGATATTTTTGGAAGCTTTTTGTTTAGAATTTTTTCTGACAGGTCTAAACCGTATAAGGCGATGGTTGTGGCATAATCCTATCTTCTTCACTAAAAGCTGTTTTTTCTTTCCGTACTCGTCTTTTCACTTCAAGTGATGTCAAACAAGCGGAACCCCCCCCCCCCTCCCCCGAAAAACACTGGATTACTGGCGATGAAAAATGCACTGTATGCGCATGTGAGTGAATGAGAGTGTAGATGAGACGACCACACAAACAAAACTGTACACAAAAAATATATATATCCATTTTTGTTCATCGCAGCAGACTTCTAGCTTACGTGTGTATACGTGTATATTTGATCAGAAGTGAGGGCGAAAGGACGTCGGAGAGTGGGGCATGGAGAGCGGAGGGGGTAGGGGCGTTGGGGGCGTATAACATTGGCGTGACGGATCGTGGTATGCGATAGAAAAAATGCAAAATACACAGCAATGCAACATAATAACGCACACATATACACGCGCGCGCGCACACGTACACACACATCCACATGCACACACACAAACACACGCACCATACACATAAGCACACGTGCAGACAAACGCACATACACACACACGCACACGCGCGCGCACACACACGCGCGCACACACACACACACACACACACACACACACACACACATTACTTTCGGACTCTCCAAGATAAACGGTCTTTATTTTCCCCTCGATACCGGTAATTGGGGAAAAGTTGGATGGTGTAGGCTCAGTGTGTCTAACAAGTAAGTATCGGTCCCAGGTGACACATCCGTTTCACGACTGTGCAGCTTCATCAGTCCGTCTGAAAATTTCACCGGTGTGTACTACACAGACATTCAGAGAGGGTGACCCGTGACTGGAGTGGGTAAAGCGTTGGACCTATGATCATGTGTACGCTAGTGATCAGAGTTCGAGGAGGACCCGTTTCGGCGTTGTGTTGTGTTGTGGGGAAAGGCATCATCTCTGATTTTCCTCACTCCACATGGGCACCTGGACTTTGGCTGGGGAATGTTAAAACGGCATGGTAGGAGAGGATCGGGCTCTGCCTTCCTTTGCCGAGCCCTGGACATAGCGGATATGAATTCACTGGCCCCCGAAGGACGTAAAAGGCTTATGGGACCAAACCTTTAACCTTTATTTATGTACACAGACTAGACACAAACAGAGTGCATGCAGCAATCGAAAGTCGGCGAATCTCGGTGACGGCGCCTGGTGGGTAAAGTGTGGAGATTTTTTCCGATCTCCCAGGTCAACATAATATGTGCAGACCTGCTAGTGCCCGAACCCCGTTCGTGTGTATACGCAAGCAGGAGATCAAATACGCACGTTAAAGATCCTGCAATCCATGTCAGCGTTCAGTGGGTTATGGAAACAAGAACATACCCAGCATGCACACCCCCGAAAACGGAGTATGGCTGCCTACATGGCGGGGTTAAAAACGGTCACACACGTAAATTCCCACTCGTGCACATACGAGTGAACGTGGGAGTTGCAGCCCACAAACGCAGAAGAAGAAGAAGAAGAAGAAGAAAGTCGGCCTGCACATTCATACATACCGTTCCCATCTCGACTGTCTCACTCCTGTTCTGTGCTCCCTTTCTGTATCTCTGTCTGTCTCTTGTCTTCCTCTCACACACAGACACAATAATACATGCACATAAGAATGATACACGGAGGAAGGTCTTTTAAGTTCTGCAGCTGTACAAGTCTGGAATTCATAGCTCTTTTCAGTCCTTGACGGTCACTTATTTACATCCTTGAATTCTAGAAATAATCCTTTTCAAGCCGACTCAGCGAGAACAAAATCAAGGCACTCCCACATTCCTAAGGACAAGAAGCGCACACTTAATGTCATGCAAGTGCATGCGGCTTTCCTTGCATAACTCCCCACTGACACACACACCCGTGTGGGTACAGGAGAGAAAGAAGCAGAGAGAGAGAGAGAGAGAGAGAGAGAGAGAGAGAGAGAGATTATCTCGATGACAGAAAGAGTCGCACACACACACACACACACACACACACACACACACACACACACACAGAGCCAGAGAGAGAGAAAAAGAGAGAGAACGAGAGAGCTAGACAGACATAAAGAGAGAGAGAGGGGGGGTGGGGAGAGGGGGTAGGTGGGAAGGGTGGCTTTTTTTTTTTTCTTTTTTTTTTTTTTCTTTTTAAAGCGTGTCATCAAACACGAATTGTTCATGGCAACGTCTCCTCCGTGCAGAACCGAACGAACCTTTTTTTTCTGGGAGGACAAAAAAACAAAACAAAAAAAAGCAAAACAAAGGTATTTCACAACAACGCCGTTGCCGCTACAGACTGTTTCTCAGTAACAGAATTTAAAACCGAGATAGCATGACAGGATTGGAAACCCTTGTTTGAATTGTTTCCCAGACGATTGCGTCTCGGGTTAGGTAAGGGGGAGGGAGGGGGTGTGGGAGGTTGTGTTGGGGGTTGATACTGCGGGTGGATGGGTGGATGGGTGGGGAGTCTCAGCTCTCTGGATTCTGTAGGTAAATATTTGTCTTAGGGAGTGGAGGGTGGGGGTCGGACCTGGGCTAAATCAGCTCGTCTGCTGCTATCTGTCTTGCAGGGGCAGGGACTGACACGGGTAACAGATGGCTTGTTGCGCAGTCTGGGAGGGGGTGGTATCTCGTGTGGGCCTCTCAGTGTAATATAAGGCAGGCAGGTAACAGACAATGCTGATGTACACGTTGTGGTATTGTTTTTCTTGTTAGGCCCGTGCTGGTGAGAAAGAGAGGGAGAGCGAGCGCGCGCGCGCATGTGTGTGTGTGTGTGTGTGTGTGTGTGTGTGTGTGTGTGCGTGCGTGCGTGCGTGCGTGTATCTGTCTGTCGGTTTGTATTCCTGTCGCAAGCATTGAGGTTTTAGGCATGGTCTTTTCTTCTTTTTTTTTCCAGTCTGTTTTTACTGACCTACTCAACTACGCACACAACTGACATATTAACAAAGACACACACACACACACACACACACACACACACACACACACACACACACACACAGAGGATAGGTAGAATGGGGGTGTGGGGGTCCACACTTCCACACTTTTATCCTTTTTATTTTATTTATTAATATTTATTTATTTATTCATTTTGACACAATTGGCCTTGTCCTTATTGTAAGTCTGTCCACTGACAAATGACCGAAACAACATCGTGAACAGTTCACCCATGTGTTTTGTAACTTGCAGCTCGACTGTTTTTCACGTCGAGCTGTTGGACAAAAGACACACGGCAAAGGCAACAACAATATTATACAGGACGACCACCGAAGCAGATTCACCAGCGTCAGAAAGGGGATGAAGGTTGCAGCCCTGATCCCGACTGCTGCAGCTCTCATGTGTTCTCGCTGCCCTCGGGTGTGTGCAGTTCAAGCATCGGCCTAGTGAGCCGGAGCCGGAGCCGGGGCCGGATCACCTGAACCCACCAGAACTGATGCCGTGGGTGGGGGAGAGGGTCGGGGAGCTCTGGGGGTGGGGATGGGATGGGGTACGGAGGGGGGGGGGAGAAAGAAGGGCAAAGAGAGAGAAGGAGCGAAAGAAAGAGAAAGAGATGGAAACAGGAAGAAGAGAGAAGGGGGAGAGAAAGAGAGAGAGAGAGAAGGGGGGGAGGGCAAAGGAAGAGAAGGAACGAAAGAAAGAGAAAGAGAGGGAAAGAAAGAAACAGGGAGCAGTGGGAGAGAGAATGGGAGAGAGAGAGAAGGGGGAAAGAAGGAAAAAGGAAGAGAAGGAACGAAAGAAAGAGAAAGAGAGGGAAAGAATGGAACAGAGAGAAGGGGGGAGAGAAAGAGAAAGAGAGAGAGAGAGAGAAGGGGGCGGGGAAGAAGGGCAAAGGAAGAGAAGGAACGAAAGACAAAGAAAGAGAGGGAAAGAATGGAACAGAGAGAAGGGGGAGAGAAAGAGAGAGAGAGAGAGAGAGAGAGAGAGAGAAGGGGGCGGGGAAGAAGGGCAAAGGAAGAGAAGGAACGAAAGACAGAAAGCGAAAGAGAGGGAACGAAACAGAGAGAAGGGGGGAGAGAGAAAGGGAGAGAGAGGCGGGGAGGTAGAAGAGATGAATTATAACAGTGGGAGGTAGACTAAAAAAATCTTGGTAAAAGTCGACTTACATGGGATAAAAGAGGCGACGTATCGAGCCACAAGCTCTTCTTCAGGCAAATGAAATCAGTGAGCGACAGACAGAAAGATACAGACAGAGAGGAAGAGAGAGTAAAGTTCAGGAAAGGAAAGTGATGAGAAGTCACAGGAAAGGACACAAAACAAAGCAGAGTAGAACTGTCAGTGTGAATGTATGAGGGAAAGAAATGGCTCTGAAAGGGAAGGGTGAGGGAAAGTGGGCGGGGGGTGAGAGGGCAGGAGTGAGGGAAGGGGGTGGAAGAGACTGTTAGTGTCAGGGACATTTGAACAAGAAAGTAAAATAATAAGTGTGGAAAAAATGAATTATAACATTCAGATGTTTTGATTTAATACTTCAACTAGATGCGCACAATCACCAGTATGTGTGACGGGACGTTAATCAAAAATTCCTTCCTTCCTTTGAAGAAAAATGTCACGTGGTAGTCTTCACACACACACACACACACACCAGCCAGTAACGTGAGATTGCAATTTATAATAGTCTGACCACAACATGACTGACACGAGTAATCACATCGGCACTGGTTCTACCTTCTTGTTGCTGACATTTCTCCATTGGAACCGGAGGCGCGCTCTCTCTCTCCTCCCCCTTTTTTTGTTTTTGTTTTTGCCCCCTCCTCTCTTTCTCTCTCAGACCCCAAACCCCTCTCCATGTCTCTCCCTCATTAGATGTAGTGTCTGGCATTTGGCACCCAACCATGCAATTGTTGTCTGAGCGATATGTCATTGTCCCAACAAGCCAACGACAGTGTAGCTATGGTAATGCGCTTTGGCAACCTTCGCGTCGCCTCGGAAAACACAACAGCGTCTTCAAACAGAACTCAGCGCATAGCTAGGTAGCTAGCTGGGTAGG
>NC_134876.1:57638719-57643719 GCF_041734735.1 Babylonia areolata
CATCTAATTTTTTTTTCTATTTTTTTATTATTATTCTTTTTTTTTTTTAACTCGTTTGTTTTTCATCCCATGATGGTCCCTGCCCCGCTCCCTCCTAACCATACTCAAAACTGCAAATAGACAGACAGGCAGAAGGTCGAGAAGCAGAGCCACTCCCACCCCCACTCACCCGGACCCACACGAATAATAAAGTCCAGAGGCAAAGGGGGGTGAGGGGGGGGGGGGGGTAGAGGGGGTCTTATGGGGATACTTTTTCAATGTGTTCCACTGTGATATTCCTTTTGAAGTCGCCGTCCGGTCGTTCGTGCTGTATTTCGGGGTTTTGGTGGGTGGGGATGGATGGGTGATGATTGAAAAGGCCTGAGGGTGACACTACTGACTACAAATCATTTTCAAGTCCACCCTCTCTGTCTTCAGACAAAAGGCACGGGTCTGTCGGACGTTCACTCAATTGAACGCTTCTCACCAGCTTCTGGTGATGTTGTTGGCCTTGAATTTTTCATGCTTCGCTCTCCATTCAATTGTAGTATTGATTCAATTGACTGCAAAGGAAACCTTTCACAAAGCATTTCACGATGCGAAGCATTGTGTTAGGAATGGTGGTCGTGTTTGCTGAGTGTTAGACAGCGCTGGTACTAATGCCAGCGTTCCGGTCACCATGATCGTGATTGCTTTTTCAGTTCTGGTCTCTATGTGTGTCATTCTTTTTCTTGTTAGTGTGTGTGTGTGTGTGTGTGTGTGTGTGTGTGTGTGTGTGTGTGTGTGTGTGTGTTTCTTTATAGTCTTTGCCATGTCAGTCTCAATATAGACAGGTTCAAACGGAATCCTAGATCTTTCTAAATTACACTGGCTATCATAGATCGCAACAACGAAACCAGTCCGTGCAAAGGGGGAAAAAAAAAGACTTCGAAAGGGAGGAATACATGTGCATGTGTCACAGGGGAGTTTGTGAGGAGGACGGTGGGATGATGGAGAGAGGATCGAAGGTGATCGTGGCTTCACGAAACAAAGCTGACTGCAAGACAACGACAAAGAGAAAAAAAACAAAAGAAGACACTCACAAACTTAGCAAACATAGCACAGCAGAAAAGGGTTAATGACAGGCCAAAGCTCACATGCTGACATCCTGTCCCCACGCCCCCCTCCCCTCCACCTCAGCCTCTCCTCACCCCCATCTCTCTGTCTGTCTGTCTCTCTCTCTCTCTCTCTCTCTCTCTCTCTCCTTGTCTGGCATGTAATCAGCATGGGGTTTAATTAAATCCTGGCGTACACTGAAGGGTTTTTGTTTTTCTCCTATAAGCATGCTCTGATTGTCAGCCTGTAAAAACAAGACCAACCAGAACGAAAACAAAGAAAACAAAGGGGAAAAATAAAGAGAGAAAGAAAGGCGGGATGGATGGAAGCAAGGAAACAATGATAAAAAAAAAGGATGTTCGATACTTTTTTTTTTTTTTAATCAAATGCGTACGCACACATCACGGAATAAATGAAGAACCACAGAAACTGACGTTTATTTTTTTGTTTTGCTGAATCGATCACCCCGAAACGCCAGTTCAAGTGATTGCACTGGTTTTGTGAACAGTTCTCTAAAAAGGTTAACACTGGTACTTCTATGGATGTTCGTCTGCAAATTCAAACAGTTCCTTATCTGCAAGTTGTAATCATAACCACTGCAGTACAGTAACAGTAAACAAACAGATAAATAAATTAAAAAAATAAATAAGTGAACAAAAAAATAACAGATAAATAAACAAAATGTGGCAATCATGTTATTAATCAAATATGTATGGAAATGTTGTCTTCGTGTGTGTAAGTGATGAAGTTTATAATATAAAATCTTAAAAAGACTGCCAACCGAGTTACATTTTGTGCCCGAAAGAACGTTCAAGTGAGCTGAAATAACACTGGTAGCTGGAAATATATCTCTCTCATTCTCTCACTGAACTCACACACACACACACACACACACACACATAACTCCCTGGTGTAAAACGGATGGGTCCCACGTTACCACACAAACTTCAAACGCCCTTCCTTCCACAACTTATCGCCATGTCCACTCCATCCAGGTCCATAAAACCTGGCTTTGAACTGTCATCACCACGGCCCCGCCAATGGCCGGGTTGCTTCCCCCTCTGATGACTTTCGCCTCGTTTGGTTTTCATCTGCTGATGGCCCCAACTGCTCTCCCAACGACGCTAAACCTGCTTGATAGGAGATGAGGGACCTAACAGGGGAAAGGAGAGACAGACAGACAGAGAGAGGGGGGGAGAGAGGACGAAATAGAGCAAGGGAAGACCGCCCACACCCGTCACACCTTTACAACTCTCCTCCTCCCTCTTCCCCTTCCATTCCCATTCATCACTACAATCCAGGAAATAATGTAGGAGACGAAGGACATGGGGAAAAGAGGAGACAGTAGTGACAGAGGAGAAAGAAAGGAAAGACAGACCCCCACCATAAACGCTCGTCCATTCCCTACCTCCACCACCCCCTCCGCCTCCCCCTGGCCCCCCATCCTCTTTCTCTCCATTCACCTGACAACCCCAGCAAACAAGCGACACGTGAACCTTATGGGGGGGTGGGGGGGGGGAAGAAACACACAGAGATGAGGAGACAGGGGAAGGGAATATCCACCACCCTCCATACCCTTCTTCTACCCTCTACCACACACTTTACATTCAACACAGAACCCAGGAAATAATAATAGTAGTCGCAAGACATGGGGAAATAAGAAATGGACACACACACACACACACACACACACACACACAGAGGCTGATGGCTGTTCTTTCATTACACATTCAAATCGCTGTAAGAAAAGAGTGACTCATAGCATTCCTCTGCTTTTATACTTTAACACTAAAGAGAGTGGAATATGTTAAAAGAAACGTAAGTTCTTTTTCACTCATGTTCGTCGTGTAGGTATATTTTCAGGGACCGACACCAGTCTTTTCCAAAACTGCAGTCACCCTGTGTGTGTGTATGTGTGTGTGTGTGTGTGTGTGTGTGTGTGTGTGTGTGTGTGTGTGTACACGCGCGCGCGCGAGCGTGCACTCCTCCATGTGCGACACAATGTTCACATGCTCCTGTGCGTGCGTCCGCAAAATGCGCTGACCACCCTCTCTCATCTCTCTGTCTGTCTCTGTCTGTCTGTCTGTCTCACACACACACACACACACACACACACACACACACACACACACACACACACACATTCTTCCTTGTCTTTGTCTTGTCTTTTGGCAGGTTCAAATTGCCTGTCCCCAAAAGACCTGGTTTTCATTTTATTCATTCATTTATTTATTACTTCTTTTTTTATATCTTTTATCTCCTTCCACTGAACGGGTAAAGGGCCTTCACTTTGGGAGCCATGAAGAATAGAAAGGGTGTGAAGCACAACACAACACACCCCTACCACCCCCACCCCACCCCCGTTTCCTATCCACACCCATCCATCCCCAACAGCAGATGGGAAACAAAAAAAAGCCACGGGTCGCGTTCACACAGGCTGTTAACATGCACGAGACAAGGCTGTGTTGTTAATGACGAAACGCGGGGTTCACTGAGACTGCATGCCCGGTATGCAACCCCACCCAACCTTCTCTCCCGTTGTATTGCCTGGCATGTTTGAAGTATGTATTTTATAGGGAAGTGTTGTGTCACTGGGGTCATCCCTGTGTTTCCTCAGGAGTCCATGATCCCTCAAATTTACTTTCAAACAGGTTTATGTTTCCCCAGGTTTATGTTACCCCCCAAATTACACAAACATAAGCATGCATACACACATTTTATGATCTCTCTCTCTCTCTCTCTCTCTCTGTGGCATGATCACATTCACATACAAATATACACCCCCACCCCGCCCCCCGCGCGCGCACACACACACATTCATCAAGCAGCATAGTACGTTCACCCACTTTATCAAAACTAGCACAGACGTGTTTCACAAATTAATAGTCGTTTCCCTCTCGCCAACCAAAAAAGATATTAAAAGAAAGCAAACAAAACAACAACATAAAACATATGAAGGCATTGAAGCCTTCACCAGAGAATGATCAAAGACAGCACCACCGCTCATTAAATTTTCACAGAGAAGACAACCTCAGTGTGACTTTCCAGCAGTGATGGATGCTCTTAATTGGAAAACGATACGGCCCACTACGTGTGTGTGTGTGTGTGTGTGTGTGTGTGTGTGTGTGTGTGTGTGTGTGTGTGTGTGTGTGTGTGAGGGGGGAAGAGAAAAGGAGACACATAAGGAAATACACAGAAATGGACAGAGACGCCAACACAAAGACAGAGACAGACACGGAGAGAGGGGGAGAGAGGGGGGAGACAGACAGCAGCGACAGAGATACACAGAGACAGAGACAGACAGCAGCGACTGAGAGAGAGAGAGAGAGAGAGAGAGAGAGAGAGAGAGAGAGAGAGAGAAAGAGAGAGAGACACAGACAGACAGACAGACCAAAGATAGTCAGAGAGAGAGAGGGGTGGGGGGAGAGATAGAGAGAGATAGGGGCATGGAAGGGATCAGGAAAGGACAGAGGGTTGGTTCTGTCTTTTACATCAGAGAACGAAAAGAACAGCAGCATTTGTCCCTTCAGTCACCTGATTACCACAGCTGGGACATGGGGAAGGGGCTTCTGATGATGATGGTGATCATGATGATGATGATGATGATGTTGACACTGACACTTGAGCACGAGTGTTCACAACACGTGAAAGAAGATGTGGGGGTGCACTGCAGGCTTCAGTGCCATCACATTACCATAATGATGCTGGTTTTGGTTTAGTTTTTCGACTGGCAGGTGGGAAACAAGCATCAATTTGGTGAAACACTTGTGTGCGATTTGTCATAAAGGCGGTGAACGGTCTAATGCAGATGTGTGCGTGTACGTGTACGTGTGTGTGTGTGTGTGTGTGTGTGTGTGTGTGTGTTTGTGCGCGCGTACGCACGCGCGCGTGTGTGTGTGTGCATGAACGTTTTATTATACAACCTA
>NC_134876.1:57648719-57656219 GCF_041734735.1 Babylonia areolata
TGGCCTTTCATGAATCCATTTCCATCACCACGATTGGTCGCACTCGGGGACGCCTTTGCGGCAATAAGTGTGACGAGACTTCATGACAGGACGTTACTCAGAAGATCGTGTTCAGATGACAGAAAACCACTCGTGTAGATGGAAGAAAGAAGTTAATGGCTAACAGATCCCTGCACAGCATTCTGAAAGCTACCGTGGTTCTCATAACTGAGCGCCGGGGATGGGTTGACTAGTGCGAACAGCTCGGATCAAAGAGTTCGTTATACACGCGTTATTGTTATCATTATCATCACCACCTGCAAAAAGATGCTCCAGTAAAAGATGATGACTGCTCTGGCATTGCGGCAGCTACGGCAACCAAACTCTATTCATAGGCGATTCTTTTCTTTCTAGTTCGGCTAATAGTAGCTGGTCGTAGCTTCTCTTTAAAACCTTGGTAATTGCAAAAAAACAAAAACAAAAAAACAAACAAACGAAAAAAACAACAAACAACAACAACAACAAAAACCAACAAAAACAAAACAAAACCAAACCCCCCCCCCCAAAAAAAAAAAAAACAACAACTCAATTTCCACATGAAACAGAGATTCTATCTCTCTCCTCCCACCTAAAGGCTTCGGTTGGTACGGGAAGGTCAGTATAGTGTTCGGAACTACCATGCCAATGCGTCGATCAATCACTGTGGATAGTTAATACAATCACCTTCCTGTATCGCTCTCTCTCTTTCTATCACTTTGTCTGTCATCATTAATCATCATTATCATCATCATCATCACTGACAGAGATCTGTCTCATGAGACAATGCTTAGTGCGTTCTGCTGCAAGAGTCAGTCTCGCGAATTATTGTGGGCTATCCCGTCTGGTGTCGCACTGCGTCTGATATGGCCTGCTCACAGCAACAACAGTCAACACGCTAGCAAAGCTCTAAGAAAGGTAAACGGAAGAAGAAGAAGAAGAAGAAGAAGAAACAAATACCCCCCACCCCACCCCCACCCCCCCAAAAAAAACAACAAAAAACAAAACAACCCAACAACAACAAAAAAACAAAAACGAACAAACAAACAAACAAAACAACAACAATAAAAAAAACATACAAAAAAACCCAAACAAACCCAAAAAACAAAAAAACCCGACGAACAGCAGCAGCAACAACAAGATAAACATCAATACTGTTATAATATACACATGACAGGCTGAAAGAAAGGGGTTGGAAATCCCGGATATATCAGTCTGACTTATTCAAACACAGACAAAATCTGTTGCGACAGAACACACACATACACACACGCGCGCGCGCGCGTTCACACGTGTACACACACACACACACACACACACACACACACACAACCCCCTCTCCCCATCTCTCACTTCTTTCCCCCGCCTTCCGCTCTTCACCTTGCATGCCCCCTACCCGCATTTCTCCCCACCGTTTCAGTGTCCACGAAGAAAAAAAAAAGCAACAAAAGTTCACCATTCACGTATTTGATGTGGTTCAAGTAAATTTCAACAGCCTGCACAGACCTTGCCGTGAACGTGCACATTTTCTTTCACGACCCTATAAACACACACACACACACACACACACACAGATTATATATATATATATATATATATATATATATATATATATAGAGAGAGAGAGAGAGAGAGAGAGAGAGAGAGAGAGAGACAAAGACAGCTAGACAAAGATACAGACAGACAAAGAAAGAGAGACAGACAGTTCAGGAACAGGCACAGAGGGGGAGATCAGAAATAGCACGATGGCTGGCCTGCCCTATCTGGCACTACTTTTCTCTATCTCACTCATTCAAGACGTGCGGTTAGCGCTTCATACCTTCTTCTTCCCTCACTCACCCCTCCTTCTTTTTTTCTATAGCCCCATTCTCCCAGTACAACCCCCTCCTCTACCGCCTCCCTCCCCTATTCGTCTTTAAACCCCCACACCTCTATCCCCCGCCCTGCCCCACCCTCCTCGAAAACCTCTTTATTTTCCTGCTGCTCTTTCGCTTGCCTTGTTACTCAAAATACGGTAACTGTGGTAAAAGGATGGGGCCATATTTATGAGAGAAAAAAAAGCCTCAAAACCACTAGACGCCACCACTAAACAACTGCCCCATGTCATATGTAACCACTTTACTGCGGACCGAAAAGCAACGGTGCCAGAACAAAATATTACAGAGAGAGAGAAAGAGACACAGAGAGAGACAGAGACAGACAGACAGACAGGCAGACAGAGAGAAAGAGACAGAGAGAGACAGAGACCGAGACAGCGATAGAGAGACAGGGAGCAGGGTGAAGCAGAGACAGAGACAGAGAGCAAGCACAAACAGTATGATGGACTTTCTTTTTCTCTTCTCCGGCTGAAAATTCTGGAAGCTGACCAAGGCAGAAGGCAGGTGTTCGTTTGTTTTTGTTTTCTTGTTGTTGTTGTTGTTGTTGTTTTCCTTTGTTTTCTTTTTTCCTCCATTACGTCCTCTGTTCCTCCCACCCCACCACCTCCCTCACTTCCATCCCCTTCTCTTTCCACGGCTCACCTGCCTCCAGCTAATGAGTGTTATACCTTGCCGGCACCCTTACCTCTTACACTCCATCATTCAAGGTGGCGGATTTTGTTTTATTTTGACTTTTATTAATCTTTTTTTTTTTTTTTTTAAATGCAGTTACTGCTCTAGTTTTGGGGCTCTGTAGACCGGATTTACGAGCGGTTTCTGTTCTTGCCGCTTTCATCTTATATATGTTTTTTTTTGTTGTTGTTGTTGTTTTCACTTCTCCTTACTGCTGTTCTGTTGTTTCATTTTTCTTTCTATTGTGTGGTTCTTCTTCTTCTCAACTCCTCTCCCTCTCTCTCTCTCCCTCTCTCTCTCTGTCATTGTTCGTGTCCGTGGGCATGTATGCGCACGCGTGGTGTGTGTGTGTGTGTGTGTGTGTGTGTGTGTGTGTGTGTTGGGAGAAGGGCGGATTGGTGGGGCGGGCTCAGTGGAAATTCAAGAACCTTATTGTAGGATATCAAATGGGGATTGGGACCTTTCTACTTTGCCTCCTCTCTGTTTTGAGAGGGTCGAAGTGCGAGTGTTTCATATCAAGTGTGGAAAGGTGGGATATAAAGAGAGGAGAGGAGGGGGGGGGGTGAAGAAAGAGTTGGAAGGATGCTGAGAGAGAGGGAGAGAGCGAGAGCGAGCAAGAGTGAAAGAGCCCAGAGAGAGAGAGAGAGAGGGAGGATGATGGATTATCCGGATTGAGACAGACACACACACACTCACATAGACAGATAGATAGATAGATTGATAGGTAGGTAGGTAGGTAGACAGATGGATGGATGGATGGATGGAAAGAAATATATATATATCGACAGTCAGATAGAAAAATAAATCCGTAGACATGCAGATGGGTATATAGGTACATAAAGAATTAAAGAGTGAGTGACAGAGACAGGGAAAGGAACAGAAACGGAGACAGAAACAGAGACGGAGACAGAAAGAGTGAGAGGGTCAGACCGGCAGACAGACAGAGCGACAGACAGATTTGAGACAGACACAGCCAGACAGACCGACAGGCAGACAGACACAGAGACAAAGAGAAACCAAACCGATAGAAATGAAGACCTCTGCACATCTGAACAAAACATATCACAATGCAGGATACCGTTCACAAGCAGCCATGCAAAATCACATACAAACAAACAACAGTTCCGCAATCCAGAGCAGAATAAATACAGACAAAGAAGAGAAGAACAAGGCAAGAAGAATTTATCATTAAAACACACACACACACACACACACACACACACACAAGTAGAAATATCGTCATCATGAACACACAGAGGGAATACATGAAACACATCAAATTCAGATCCGTCAACAAACAATCGCGTGGCGAAACAAACAATAAACCAGTAAAGCATGTGCCCCCCCCCCCCCACCCCCCACCCCACTCCCCAACACACACACACACACACACACCTGTTCCCTGCCGGACATTCCGTACGAAGCCATGTGGAAGACAACGTCCGCTCCTTGCACGGCGTTTCTCACGTCCTCGTAATTCCGGATGTCCCCCTGTTGAATACAGTAACAATAATAATCATATCTCTGTCTGTCCACTTTAAAAACCAAGAAATTTTGTTTTCGGTAATTTTCTTTCATTCATGGTTATCATTCGGGAGCCGACGATGATGCCACTACGTTGCACAACAATAGATGGACATGCATGTGTATTTTTTGTATTTATATTGCTCTTTTTTGTCACAACAGATTTCTCTGTGTGAAATTCGGGCTGCTCTCCCAAAGGAGAGCGCGTCGCTACACTGACAGCGCCACCCCTTTTGTTGTTGTTGTTGTTGTGATGTTGTTGTTATTTCTTTTCTGCCTGCAATTTTATTTGTTTTCCTATGGAAGTGGATTTTTCTACGGAATTTTGCGAGGGACAACCATTTTGCTGCCGTGGGTTCTTTTACGTGCGCTAAATGCATGCTGCATACGGGACCTCGGTTTACCGTCTCATCCGAATGACTAGCGCCCAGACCACCACTCAAGGTCGAGTGGAGGGGCGACTGCCGGTGTGATTCGAACCAGTGCGCTCATATTCTCTCGCTTCCAAAGCGGACGCGTTACCTCTAGGCCATCACTCCACTGTGTGCCTCCGGAACCCAAAATCCGAAGCAGATATGCGGTTGTAGGT
Source organism: Babylonia areolata (assembly GCF_041734735.1). Lineage (NCBI taxonomy): Eukaryota > Metazoa > Mollusca > Gastropoda > Neogastropoda > Buccinidae > Babylonia > Babylonia areolata. The sequence goes on from NC_134876.1 coordinate 57,653,397, forward strand.
GGGGCGTGGAACGACAGCAGGCATCAGTGGCATGGGTAGACGCAGCTCTTTGTCGCCCATCTGCTCAAGATTCAGTGAGGACATTCAAGCCGCTAGGTCCTGGCGGCAGTCTTGTTCAAATGTCCTCACTGCATTGTTTGTCGGGGCATGGCAGCTACTTCTATCAACTTCTACTGCAATTACTTCATCATGAATTTATCAGTAAACATCCCATGGAGAGGCATCACCGAAATCAACGAAAAGAAACTGAGCGTGAAAAATTTCCTTTCTTTTAACTTTAACGTAAATATAATGATCGTAAGTACTAATCTTCTCATATGAAGGTTCAACCAGACAACCCAAATCCATACCGCACCCCCACCTCCTTGCACACACAAACGCACACACCAGGCTCTGCTTCAAGTACACACACAGTCTTTAACCTTTAACACACACAGACACACAGAGACAGACAGACAGACACACACACACACACACACACACACGTTCACCGAAACCCAGAGAGAAAGTGGAGGAGGTGAGAGAAGAGGAGTAGATATAAGAGATGGTATCGGGAGTCGGTGTATCTTTATTTGGTTACGTTGTTTTGTTTGTGAGTTTGTTGATATTAATTCTCTTAGTCTTGGTTTAAAAGCGTGAGCCAGCACAAGTAAGCACACGCGCAGGCAAGCGCATGTCTCTGTTCTGTTTGGTAAACAAAAAGAAACATATTTATGGATTCATGATAAAGAGTCGTAAGAAACAAGATGTTGCTTTTAATTTTTAAAAAAACAAACAAAAAAACAAACAAACAAAAAAACACACCAAAAAAAACACACACACAACAACAACAACTAACGGGATTACATAAAATGCTTAACACAATCGTGGAAACATTCCTGCTAGTGTTTCTCCCTGGTTTTTGGGTGTGTTTTTTTCCCCCCTACACCCCTTCATCTCCTTCCCAATCCCCAAACACGCGCTTGGAAATGGGCACCCCCACTCTCATCTACTGACTCTCTCAACAACTGTTCATCTCCACGATGACACAAAGCTAAACAAAACGATTAGCACCTCGCCCTGACTGACAGCCACTCGCAGCTCTCTTCTCTCTCTCTCTCTCCACAAACACACGCGCACACAAACACACACATACAGTGTATCCCACTTTTCCCTCGTACCCATTTCACTTTATACCCCTTTCCAAAAAACCCAAACACCCTACTCCCCTGCTGTTACATGTTGTTGTTGTTTTTTTGGGGGGTTGTATTTATTTTTTTGTGTGTATGTGATTTTTTCCCCGATCTTATGTTAAGGTGAATTGAATGAACACACACACACATACACACACACTCGCGTGTACGCACATACATGCACACACGCACGAACACACACATACGCGTGTGCGTGCGTGCGTGCGCGCCCGCGCACGTGTGTGTGTGTGTGTGTATGTGTGTGTGTGCGTGTGTGTGCGCGTGTGTGTGTGTGTTTGCTTGAGCGCATGTGTGTGCATGTGTGTTCTTTGGGGGGAGACAGGCTGACGAATGATTAAAGCAGTTCAGCGCCGTGGCAATATGGATGGGGTCCCCAGCTAACAGTACCCCTGGGGCTGTGACAACCGTCTTGTGAGGCCAACCGAGGCAAAGGGAATCCATATCCACGATCTTTCACACTCCCTGTAAGTCAAAGGCTGAACCTGACAAGCCGTACATCATTCAAAACACTTCCACGCGTGTGTGCTGAAAATAAAATATGAAGAAGAAAAAATCACAACCTCCGAACATGCTTTTAAGCCATTCCCGTAACTCTCGCTTATTTGGTGGTCTGGTGGCGGGGGTGGGCTGGGGGGGTTAGAGGGGCTGGGAGAGGGGGCACAACATGTCGACCTGGTTTTTCAGTTTGATATGTGTTTAGCATCTGCAAAAGAACCGTCTCTTTCCTTCTCATGGTGAGAGGTTCTGACTTCCCACACACGTGTCACATCCTGGAGAGACAAGTGTCTATGGCTGCGGCCATAGTAAACCCGGTTTTTTACCGCCGTCTTTTTTGCCGGCCCGGGTAAAAGAACCTGCCCGGCTTAATTGCTCTGTGGCGTCACCGATGACGGATATGGGTGGCCATAGTGGAGCAGGCCCGGCCCGGCATTTTCAACCCGTCGTTTCGACTTTCGTGCAAAACGTCCGTTTGCCGGGTCGACGGAAAGGAAAAGGGAAAGGGGAAGGACTCCGTTCCTAATTTTTCAATGACTTATCTCCCTTGCAAACATGGACGAAGAGAAGTTGATCAGTGCTGTGAGGCTCAGAACATTTATTTACAGCAGGAGTGACAAAAGACATGCCGACAGAGATCTTGTGGCGGCTGCATGGGAGAACATTGCGAAAATGGGGAAAATGGAAAGTGTGCACACTAAATTGCTGTTTTTTTAAAATTCACATGTCTCTCTCTCTCTCTCTCACACACACACATACACACATACGTACGCACGCACGACACACACGCACGCACACACACACAAACACACACACACACGCACGCGCGCGCGCGCACACACACACACACCACACGCACACACACACACATATGTGCGCGCAGATGTACACACTAGAACTGCTCGGCAGAAGTTAGTTGACTTTTCTCGAAGATCAGGTGCACAGAGTTCAAGAAGATGATCAAAAGAATGAGGTGTCATTCTGATGTACTGATGAAACTTCTCTGAGTGATTGCGCAGCTGGGGCATCAGATGGTGATATTCTCCATACATGTGTCTCCATCTGTTGATAGGATGAACAGCGAAACGTCGTAGGCTCCCTCTTTTCTTTCTCCACCACCACCACAGCAACAACA
>NC_134876.1:57661219-57681219 GCF_041734735.1 Babylonia areolata
GTTCAGACGCGTTCCTCAAGATGAAGAAAACTGTTCCTGAAGGTAAAAGAATCATTCTGTTCCCATCCATATGGAAATTTATGTGACGCTCTGCAGCTCCTGATTTTATGCACATAACATGCAACAGACGAAGTGTGTGTGTGTGTATGTGTGTGTGTGTGTGTGTGTGTTGGGGCGGGGGAGGAATGGGTAGTGGGGGAGGAGAGTGAGATATCTAGTGAAAGTGTGCGTGCGTGTTTGAGAATGAAAATCGCACGGAAAGAGTGACAGCGAAATCTATCTATCTACCTGTCTATCTGTCTATCTTCGTTTCTATAGAAGGACACACACACACACACACACACACACACACACACTGAACTGATAGAACCTACAATCACAAAGAAAGAGAACGATCAATGTTTGCCAATCTAATCACTACGCACAAATATTCACCCCTTCAAAGTACAGACTTTACTGGTTAACTGCCGACTCTGAACTTATCTGTCATTATGTAACTTACACACAAAAAACCACACACACATCACATTGTGTGCAGTGGCTTAAAAAAACAGGTCAGTCTCGCTCCACACCCATCACTCTGTACATAATGTGTGTGTGTGTGTGTGTGTGTGTGTTCAGAGAGAGAGAGAGAGAGAGAGAGCAGACATTGATAAACGAGAACCAGATATCGAGAATGCAATGAAACTTGCATGCAGCACGTGAAAACCGTGGCAGGAAATTTCACAAGTGGACAACAATTCGTCTGGCCACTCTGCAGACCAAGGCTGGTTGCTGATAGGACCTACAATGGCCTTCTCCGCTTTCCTTCACGATTTTAACGAGGTGGTGTAAATGTGCTGCACAAGATGTTAACGTCATATCGGTTACACATGGGGAAAAAGAGAGAGAGAGAGAGAGAGAGAAACCCACAGAAAACGTTCGTTTCATTCCTCCAGCTTTGATTGCAATCTGGAAATCTCACAGCGATGTGAAATCGCATCCTCTTCTCAACACCCCTGGCACTCTCAAAGGAAAGTTGACACCTGTAACGGTTCTTTCATTTCGTGTCTAATGAATTAAGCCAGCAAAATAAAATGTAGAATAAAAAGAAGGAAAGGTAAGAGAAATGGGGATGGTGGTGAAAAGGCAAAGGTTTATCACGTTGTCAAAGAGATCTGTTGACAGGTAAAGCTAAATGGCACGCGCGGTAAGTTCCCCCCCCCACCCCCATCCCCCACTTCTCATACACCCTCTCTCCCCATCTCCCCCCCGGCTGCGTGATAACAAGAGTGAGATAAAAACTGGAACAATTACGGGAAGAATAACACAGACCTTGTCAGCTGGGCTCCGGACTCTTGAAGCAAATGGGTTCTGTGACAGAAGCAGGAAGGCAACGGGTAGGAGGGCGAGGAAATGGAGAATTACGACAGTTCCGACCCCCCTTACATGTTTTCCTCTTCAGTTCAGAAAGCCACTCTGGGGGCTGTTCTATTTTCAGAAACTGGGCCTGCCAACTCTCCGAATACAACGTAGTGTTGAAACATGATCAACTGAGAGAATGTCACAAAATATCGGGAATATACTCCATCAAGAAACACAGCTATATTCGTGTAATTTCGCACGCGTGGAGCCCACAGGTGAATTTGACCAACGTCATCTCCTCTTTAGTAAGTTTTACGTTGTTGTCCTTATTTTATTTATTCAGATTTGATAAACCATTGGACAGTTTTTAAAAATTATCATCACGGATAACGTGACACAGCTATTGGCTCACATTCTGCGCATTGTACACATTCTTTCAGTAGGAGATAACACCAAAATTACAACCAACCAAACAAATTTAATCATCACCAAATATTTCGGCGACAGTTTCATTTCTCTGTCGAGCTAAAATTTCAAGATTAAAGATCACATTCTTGTCCATCATAATACAAGTATTTTCCCGCGTTCTTCTTCCCACATGCATATACATAGCAGACATGAAAAATGATGATCCTGTATCATTTAAAACATGTACAAAAATATCACAGAGGGATACTGATATATAATGTCTGTGATACATTACATTATCATTCTGTCTAAAGGTGTAGGGATTTATTTCTGTTGGGTCCCCTCACATTATAGACTTTATTGGAATGAGTTAATGAACTCATTGGCTAAACACGGCTCTTCAGGATATGCTGGTGACGTGATAGGCCCCTCATTTTGCTTATGATCTCTGAAATGAATTCGGCTTTTGCAAATTATAAACAGTACGTACTGACACACACACACACACACACACACACACACACATATATATATATATATATATATATATGAGCACAAGCTACGGCGATATTGAGCGAGTTTTGTCAGATTCACAGCAATTTGTAACATCAGTCGTTGAGGTCATATGCTACTTTGTGGTAGGCAGCCTGCTGTGATTTCTTTAACCGGTGGGGTGAATGATGACCCCTCCTCACAATGCCTCACCACTGTATAGTTAGCTGGGGAGGGAGGCTCTCTCAATGCACCCCCCTCTCCATGTCCGATCCCTCACCCATTCTTCACATCCATATTATCATATTATATCATTATATATACATATATATATATATATATATATATATATATATATATATATATACACACACACACACAGAAAGAGAGTCATATACAGAAAGAGACAGACAGGCAAATAATGATATTGATAAAGATATAATGATATGTATGCCACATATCATTTAATAATACTTAGTTAATATCATATCACAGGCCTTCTGCAGAATACACACAGAGTACATGAGTGAAGCGAATGAGTGTCCATGTGCACTGTGCCATGACACACATGAACAGGATACATGGATAGTAAATGGCAAGGTAGCTAAATGAATGGATACAAACATATTTCATATTTATGATTATATATTAAAAAGACACATATACATACACCTCTCTAACAACAACAAACACACACACACACACACACACACACACACATATATATATATATATATATATATATATATATATATGAGAGAGAGAGAAGTATTTGCTGCCCATCTTTCTTTTCTGTGTGCAAGTGTTTGTTTTTACGATCAAAGTGTGGATTTTTCTACAGAATTCTGCCAGGGACAACCATTTCCCAGAGACAACCTTTTTGATGTCATAGGTTCTTTTACATGCACTAAGTGCATACTGTACATGCTATCTCGGTTTGTCATCTCATCAAAATAACTTACACCTAGATCAGTACTCAGGGTCGAGTTTAGGGGGGAGTAAAAATCCTGGTCCGTTTCAGGGACCCAAACCTATAGACACTCGCTTCCTAGTTGGGCACATTACCACTGGGCCACAACACAACCTGCCCTGCACTTCTGTCTGAATGATTAGCTCGGTCAGTATCTGCATGTGAGTTAGTCTGCATAAGCACACACAAATGCATCAACACAAATGTGTTTGTTTCCATATGCATCTGCAAGTATAACGAATAAACCTGCAATCCCAGTGTGTTCTGTTTGTTTATTTGTTGGTGTGGTTTTTGACTCACTTGTGTAAACAAAGTGAGTCTATGTTTTAACCCGGTGTTCGGTTGTCTGTGTGTGTGTGTGTGTGTGTGTGTCCGTGGTAAACTTTAACATTGACATTTTCTCTGCAAATATTTTGTCAGTTGACACCAAATTAGGCATAAAAATAGGAAAAATTCAGTTCTTTCCAGTCATCTTGTTTAAAACAATATTGCACCTCTGGGATGGGCACAAAAAAATAAAAAATGAAGCCTAATTATATGCAAACTGCATTTACTGTTATATTTATATTTTTTGTAATTATATGCAAACTGCATTTACTGTTATATTTATATTTTTTGTATTCTCTAAACTTGGCACTTTGATCTGATATTCTGACCCAACAACAAGAGCAGTCATTATTATCATTTTTTGTTCAAACAGGAACTTCTTTTGCTAAGCATGGAAGTTTTATTTATTTTGCAAACGTTTTGGTACAGATAATAAAAAAGGGAAATTACTCTGTAATTAATGCTAGGGGACTTAATTTGCTTTAAACTGATCTTTCTCATCTTAAACATTACATTTTGAAATTATACTCAATACATAAAAAGCTTGGATTTTTTTTTTTTAAGTGTATCACAAGTGAGTCTTGAAGGCCTTGCCTCTCTTGTTTTGTTTGTTTTTCCAAGCATTTAGAAGTCTTTCAAAGACTGACCAGTGTGTGAGTTCTATGCATGGAACAGGCATGTATATGCTCTGACTCCCTGCCCCACATCCCTGCGACCCCATTTCCTCTCCTCCCCATTTTTCTAAAAAGCAGATGCAGTGCAGTGTACACAGATCAGTCTGCACACTTTGACAACTCTTGATACTGACACTGAAACTGCATGTCCGCACCCTATAACATTCTCAATCTGTTTGTTTCCAGGGGATGGGTACCTACAGAAGACAACACCGCCATGGACCAAGACACGCCAGACACGTTAGACAGTGAGTCCTGCCTCACATTTGCACAATGGTTACTGGGGTGGAGACAGGTAAGGTGTTTGATTCCATTTCTCAGTGCTAAGCACTTGCCCACACAGTGCTGTAAGAGTTGATTTTTTATTTCCATATCTATCTGTGTGTGTGTGTGTGTGTGTGTGTGTGTGACTCTGTGTGTGTGTGTGTGTGTGTGTGTGTGTGTGTGTGTGTGCTGTGTGTGTGTGTGTGTGTGCAGATAGATAGACAGAAAACAGATCTGTACAAGCACAAAACCAGAGCACTGATAATATTTGATTAAATATGAAAGATTATTATCATATTTGAATATAATTATATTACAGAACTTTGTAATATGTGTAGATGTATGTGTTGTGTCAAAGAGAGGAATGAGCATGTGTGTATGTGCAGGCATGTGTGTGAGTGTACATGTATAAGTGGGGTATGGGAGAGGAACTGGTCGCACATGAGTAAATGAGCACAGGAATCTATGGATGCCAATGTGTGTGCCTGTGCAAAGTGTACACATATATGGACATAATTATGTGAAACCGGGCATGTATGTGCACATGTGTGCACATTACTTTTTGTACATGTGAGAGAGGGAGAGAGAATGAGAGTGTGTGTGCTTGCATGTGTGTGTGTGTGTGTGTGTGTGTGTGTGTGTGTGTGTGTGTGTTGTATCTGGATGAGTTAATATGACACATGTCACTGTGCACCAATTGTACACAGACAGTAAAACTTGTCTGCAGGTGGTGGATTTATATTGGCAAAACTAATACAGCATGCTATGTGGTACGCATTTGAAATATTATGCCTCTGAATACAACTCTCTGTACATGTGGGTCTGTTTGCTTTTTTGCTTGCCCATTTTTCCCTTGAAATTGTCATTGTTTCTAACTAGTAAGTGTCAGTTCTTCTGTCCCCAAGGCAAAAGACACAAGTTGTAGATCTCTGTTTCCTCATTCTGTGTGTGTGTGTGTGTGTGTGTGTGTGTGTGTGTGTGTGTGGTGTAATGGACAAATGGGGTTTGGAAGATAACAACAACAATCAACTGTCATTATGAAAATGATATAGAAAAGAAATCAGTCACTCTATGTGTGTGTGTGTGTGTGTGTGTGTGTGTGTGTGTGTGTGCCTACACATGTGTGTATCATATATATGCTCATGGATCTAATATGAATTCATATATAAATTCCAATGATTTGAAAATGAAAAAAATAAAGAGGAATGAAGAGTGAAAAAGAGACAAAAAAAGGAAACAAGAATGGTAAAATATGAAAACTCATATATAAATTCTAAGTGAATTTAAAACGAAAACCAAAAAAATAGAAAGGGGTATGGAAGTGAGAAATAAAAGACAAAAAAAAAAAGAAAAAAAGAAAAAGAATGATCTATAGGAAAGAAGGAAAGATAGGATGAGGGAAGAAACAACACTAACCTCACCTGCAAAACCGTATAAAATTGAATTCCTCCTACCTGAACAAAATGCATCCCACTCTTCAAGGGCCACACGGGTTCCTTCAGATCCAGGAGAACCACGCTGTGGCCCATCTCGGCCAGCTTTCTGGCCAGGGAGAAGCCTGCGAACCCTCCCCCTCCTGTTACCACATGCTTCTCTCCCTTCTTTCCCTTTTCCCCTTGGGCCCCCTGCCTCGTTGTCACTGGCATCCTTGATTTTGGCACTAGAAACTGAAACAAGAAACAAAACCAAAGTCTTCTTGTTCAGAGACAAGTGGAGAAAAATGTACACACACACACACACACACACACACACACAGATCACCACTGAATTGTCATTGTACAACAGCAATAAATATACAATGTCCACATCAATAACAAGGAAAAGGAAAATAAAAAAAATCATTGTCTACGCTCTTTCACAAAGTTGGGGATATAAAAGGTACTGACAGTTAAAACAAAGCAAAACAAAACAACAAAAACAACAACAACAAACAAACAAAACAAACAAACAAAAAATCCAAGGGTTGGTGTTGTTCTGTATTAGCAGTCTTAGACTTATTCATTTCATGTAAATATTGTCATGAATTATAAATTATTTTCTGTGCATATTTTTATCTACTTCATAGAAGTAGACACGAAGAGAAATAAAGGCTCTAGCATCTCTTTTGTTGGCACATGTCCACACACACACACACACACACACACACACACACAGACACACACACACACACACACACAAATATCCACTCAATCATACCTTGCACATAAAATTACAAAACACAATAGCAATACTACCACAGAACTAGTGCACTCATCTGTTTATCTAATACCCACAGAAAGATAAGTCAATAACAAATTATCAATAACAGGAATAACAGTACTAAAAACTATACATCATGGCACAAATCACAACAACAATCATATTATTGTAGTAAAAGAAATAAACAGTTGCGATGAAACAAATAAGAAGCTCTCTTAAATTATTTCACAAATAATTTCTTGTAGCTCATCATCCATAATAAACATGATTCTGTGTTACTTAATCATGAAAACATAATTATGTACTGTCCGTGACATGAAACCTCCATCACAAAGACACACAGATTTCTTAAAAAAAATCAAAAAAAAAAAAAAAAATCAAAGTCAAAATGAAAAAAAAAAAGTATGCAGATGGTTGATAGAAAAAAAATTAAGAGCTTTTGTAGCTAGATAAATCCAGAAAGACAGGATGAGGGGTGTGGGTAAAGGAAGCGTTTGAGTGAATGAGTGGAAGTGAGAAACAGGCACACATTTAGACAGCATACCACCCCTGAAAACAGAGTATGGCTGCCTACATGGCGGGGTAAAAATGGTAATGCACGTAAAAGCCCACTCATGTACATACAAGTGAACGTGGGAGTTGCAGCCCACGAACAAAAAAGAAGACAGTATACAATGAGACATCCAAAGCAGCTAGAGTCACAAATTACAGTGTGTGGCTGATAAAAGACAAAAAAAAAAAAAAAAAAAAAAAAAAAAAAAAAAAAAAGAAATTTTGTCCAAGTGTCAAAGCATGCATCTCATATGCATTTCAGGGTATGTGTGTGTTCCTGTGAGCATGGCTGAATTTGTGTGCTTGTGTGTACATGCTTGTGTGTGTGTGTGTGTGTGTGTGTGTGTGTGTGTGTGTGTGTGTGTGTGTGTGTGTGTGTGTGTGTGTGTGTGTGTGTGTGTGTGTGCGCGCGCGTGTGTGTGTAGTAGTAGTAGTAGTTAGTTGTAAGTAGTAGAATTAGTAGTTATAGTAGTAAGTAATGATAGTAGTTGCAGTCATCAGTTTAATATATTTCCACTTTCAGTGATATCAAATTGAAAAAATGGGTGGAGGTAGGGGAGGGGGAGTAGAGGAAGAAGGGTGTGTGTGTGGTGTGGGGGGGGGGGGTGCGTGCGTACGTGTGTGTGTGTGTGTGTCTGTGTGTGTGTAAGAGACAGAGATGAAAATGTGAAATGTATATATGAGAATGTGTTGTTTGTTCTATTGTCTCATTTTACACAACTTGAAAATATTAGTTAATCAAACTATAAAAAAACAAAACCCAAAACAAACAAACCAACACCTGAATAGCTACAATTGGAAAATGAATATGGGACTGTAAATAATGACCCAGTTCCATACATAATGTATAGGAGTGAGTGTGCATGCTCAATATTTCAACATAAAAGTGCACTTTTATCCATTTCATTTTTAATGTATTTTTAACTAGCATATATGCTTGGAAATGAAGTATGTGTATGTGTGTGAATGGGTGTGCATGTGTGTGTGTGCGTGTGCATACGAGCATGTGTGTGTGTGTGTGTGTGTGTGTGTGTGTGCATGTGTGCTTGTGTGCTTGTGTGTGTGCATTGGTTTGTGTTAGTGAAGGTGCATCTGACTTTGATGAATGCTACCTCACAATGTGGTAACTGATAAAATTTTATTTTTCCAACCACTCAATATATTCCATATGATGTGCAGTATCATGTGCACATACAAACTCCTCACACGTGACACAAACAACAGGAATGAATGAAGTTAAGGTTTCAGTGCAGAAGCTGCCTTCCACCATCCGTGGGCGTAGGCATACTGCATTCATTTTTAGGCCATTGGGTGAGTCGGCGATCAGTGGCTGAGCTGACCAAACGTAAACTGACTTTCGCCTGCTTCAAATATTTGCCAGTTTCATCTCATTTTCAGAGTATCCAAACCACGCACACAAAACAACAGAAACAATGGTTTCTGTGCTAACCAATTGTTAACCTTACTTTCACCTTGTTCAAGCAGCTTTTATTTTTATCCCAAAGTACCCATTGTACACAAAGAAAGCAGCTCAAGCAGACGAATATTTGTTTGCGAAGTAAGCAGGGTCAAGCAGACGACAGTTTTCGACGGAGTTACAAATCTTATGCAACATTTACCAGAGAATTTAGCAGATGTCGGTCAATGGATTGTGTGAGCACTGTGACAGGTTTGTCAGATAAACGACATGCACGAACACGGAATACCTATAAGATCTCAAATCCGATGAAAATGCTGTTTTTATCCACTGTTGTGGTTGAACTCCGAACCCACATGTGACAACAAGCACTTTTACTTTACGGTTGTCGCAACTAATTACATATTCCGTGAAACGAAATACAAGCAGCGCGTTTTCGTTTTCTCTCGCTGAAAGCATTACTGCTGCATTTTCTTAATATATGAAATGTAGAATATCAATCAAGAGACCGTGTTAGCATGACGTTCTGTTTTCGACTTTGAACCAATTTTCAACGGCCGCCATTTTGCTCCCTGACAACACGTCAACTATCAGTGGCCGCTCGGAACTGAGCGAGTGGAGAGAGAAGGTAAGGATAATCACGAACGGACTGTGTGTGCTCCGCGCGGTTCTTTCCCTTTAGTGGGCGTGACGCTCTTGTGTGTTCGTGTGTGGCAGTGTTGCGTGGTTTCGTGATCGTTATCATGTGGATTCCTGTGTAATGCGTTGGACAGTTGTTGGATCTCTTGTTCATATCATTGAATATATCAGTTGCGATTAAAATATCAAAGATATGGAGGCGTACGAATGAATGACAATAATTACTGTTGAATAAGAAAGTATATATTAATTGTTTATGAGTTTGTTGCTTTAAGTAACTCTCTCTCTCTCTCTCTCTCTCTCTCTCTCTCTCTGTGTGTGTGTGTGTGTGTGTGTGTGTGTGTGTGTGTGTGTGTGTGTGTGTGTACATTTCCGTATGTCTCTGTGTCTCTGTCTCTGTCTCTCTGTGTCTGTCTCTGTCTCTCTCTTTCTGTGCCCCCCCCCTCCCCCCCCCCCCCGCCCCCCCACCTCTCTCTGTGCATATTTCTATGTATATTATACATGCATAGGGCCTACAACCATCCATCCATCCATAATTTTACCTGAATTGTTTTGATACATAAGTGTTCTAAACACTCTTTGTCTTTATCCATTGAAGGAAAAGAAAAGATACTAGTAAAGAAGAAAAGGACAAAAAAATCAAGCAAAGCAGAGCAGTGACAAAACCCAACAACAACAACAACAACAGCAACAACAACAACAACACCAACAGCAACAAAAATGAAGCAGCGGAACTGAGCAACGGTGCCAGGCAGCTACACTGAAGCACACATCGGACAGCACCGACAGCCATGTACGACCGAGCCAGCCGACAGCTGCTGTGGAACTCGGGCTGCACACCCAAGGATGTGGGGCCAGGCACTTACGAGGTGGCCGAGTTCGAAGGCGTAGCCAGAGGCCGCGGCAAGGGTGGGTGTCAACTGTTCAAAAACTGGCTTTTTTTTTCTCGTTTTTTAAATTTTTTTTTATAATTCTTTTGGGGGGTGTGTGTGTGTGTGTGTGTGTGTGTGTGTGTGTGTGTGTGTGTGTGTGTCTTTTATTGATTTTCAATATCTCTTTCTTTCTGCTTTGGAGACAACCAGGAAGAGGAAAGAGACAGGCAAGAGAGATACATAGAGAGAGAGAGACAGAGACAGAGCCACACAGAAACAGAGAGACAGAGACAAATGGAAATATACAGAGAGAGAGAGAGACGCAAACATGCGCGCACACGTCAGTGCGTGCGTGTGTGTGTGTCTGCGCGCGCACACATGCACACACACGATTCATACACTTCTGTATGCCAACCAATGTAATAATTTTTTATTTATGTCCTTGGGTGCAACCGTAAGCGCACACGATTTGTAACAAACACGATATTCAGTTCAATTCAATTCAAAAACACTTTGTAAATCCACATGGAAATTAACGTGTGCATTCATCGTTGTAAATACCAACATAAGATGAACATGCGCACCGTAAAAGTAAAAAAATTCACAGTATCTGACGATAGACTGAAACAAACAACACATCCATACACACGCACGCACACGTGGTAAGACAATTAGGTTTTGCACAACAAATGCAAACAAATAAAAAACATCGAGCAATAAATAAGAACATCCAGCAAATAATTCGATTTATAAGTGAAATGCACACACACACACACACACACACACACACACACACACACTGACGGACGCCCTCTGTCTATTTGTATGTCTCCCCCCGCCCCCCATCTCTCTCTCTCTCTCTCACCAGATTTCATTCACACACACACACACACACGCACACGCACGCACGCACGCACGCGCGCGCGCGTTATGAACACCCTTTAAAAAAAAGAGTTTAAATCTTTTTTTCTTAGGCCGTGCCCCGTTCCTGACGATGAGTGATCGCCAGGCGTGCAGCCAGCTGCTGAATGACGAGATGACGTCCACCCCGGGGCCCGGGGCCTATGACCCCGATGCCGTGCAGCCACGGGTCTTGGTGAGCTTCACACACACACACACACACACACACACACACACACACACACACACACACACACACACATACACACACACACTTCATCATAATAATATTATATCTTCATCTCTCTCTCTTTCTCTCTCTCTCTCTCTCTAGATATATATATATATATATATATATATATATATATATATATGTATATACATGTGTGTGTGTGTGTGTGTGTGTGTGTGTGTGTGTTCAGGGGGGCAGCACACTGGACACGAGAGAGCGGAGGTTCAAGCACCGGGTGGCGGACACCCCGGGGCCTGGGTACTACGAGGTGGAGCGGCAGACGACAGACTGGGCTGACCACACTCACATCACCAGTAAGGACATGGTGGAATCTGCAGCCAGCGGGAAGGTGGGTGAGCGCGTGTGTGGGGAAGGTGTGTGTGTGTGTGTGTGTGTGTGTGTGTGTGGTAGGGTTGGTGGTGGTTTGTTACTGTTAGTGTGTGAGTGTGAGTGTGTATGTGTGGAGGGGAGGGGGGAGGGTGTGTGTGTATGTGTGTGCGTGCGCGCGCGCGCGCGTGTGTGTGTGTGTGTGGTAGGGTTGGTGGTGGTTTGTTCGTGTGTGTGTGTGTGCGCGCGCATGTGTGTGAGTGTGTATGTGTGTGGAGGGGTGGGGGGGAAGGGGGGGGGGGAGGGGAGGTGTGTGTGTGTTTCTGTGGGGAAGCTTAGTTTTTTGTTTGTTTGTTTGTTTACATTAGATACCAAAGCGTTGCTTGTTTGTAAACTAAATCAACGACCATCGTATTGACACATTCTCACACTCAATGCAGCTCATCAGCTATCCTCTCAGAGAATGATTGTTGTTGTTTATCAGTGCATGACGTGCTGTGCTTAGCTTAGCTGCACGCATTCGCTTCATATTCGCTCAGCAAGCCATCGAACAAACAGGGGGAAAAGACATGTAAACAAACCAACAACGCTCCCCCCCCCCCCCTTCCTCCTCCTCCTCGCGCCTCCTCCTTGCCCCCCACCCACCCACCCACAGAGAGACAGAGAGAGAGAGAGAGAGAGACAAACAAACAATCTAAGAGATAAACAAAAACAAAATTCTTAGACTTTGAATATCAGCCCTGAAGGCATTACACAAGCAAACACACACACACGCACACACACACACACACACGCACACACACACACACACGCACACACACACACACACGCACACACAAGTTGACTCCCTTGCCATCGCTTGGCTTGCAAGTAATGGAGTTGTTTCCCTTTGTCCGTCTTTTGGAAGCGAAGCCAGCCTGTTCGACTCGGGGATTGATTGGTTGATTGGCAGTGCCCGAGGCCAGTTTGTGCCACTTCCAAGCGGAGGGCCTGTTAGCAGTGTGGATGATGTTTCTGTCTCAGTCTTTCTTCCACGATTTGCTTTTAAACGTTGTTCGTTTGTGGGTGGAATGTGTGTGTGTGTGTGTGTGTGTGTGTGTGTGTGTGTGTTGAGAGAGAGAGAGAGAGAGAATGGTGAAGGATTGGGGAGGGAGGTCGGGATATTATTTGAGCGTTTCGGCATGTTATCGGGCTTCAGATGTGGTCATGCAGAGCTAGCTAGAGAGAAGAACATGAAAGCGTCTTTGAGGGAAAGAAAGCATTTTGTTTCATTTACTTATTTTGTTGTAGAGGTGTGTGTGTGTGTGTGTGTGTGTGTGTGTGTGTGTGTGTGTGTGTGTGTGTGTGTGTGATATCAAGTTATATGCGCGGGCACACATACGTACATACAGTCTCTTTTTCTCTGTCTGTGTCCGTCTGTCTCTGTCTGTCTGTCTTTCTCTCTCATTGTTATTCATGAGGTGCATAACAGAAATTAAGCTGCACAGAAAATGGATGACAAAAAATCATCAGCTTTGAATGGGATTTCATTTGATCTTTTCGTGCTCTCGTAGTTTTCCTTTCATTTATTTTTTTATTTTTTTTATTTTTATTTTTTTGGACATTAAGAGCCTTTAAAACGCTTTCTTTCTCATCCCGAACTATCATTTTTCATATGAACTTTGATGGAAAATGTGGATCCCATCGTCGTCTTGAAATAACCTGAATTTCAATCGTGCGCGTGCGTGCCTGTGTACGAGTGTGTGTGTGTGTGTGTGTGTGTGTGTGTGTGTGTGTGTGTGTGTGTGTGTGAGTGCTCGCGCGTGTGTGCCTGCGCCCGCAAGCGTGACAGTCCATCGTAGCTTTCACCTTTAATGATCACCTAATTAGCGCACATCAGAACATTCTGAAGGTTTCATGAATTCGCCCACATCATTTGTGGATAAAACGCCATAACTGAGGAAATGGTAGATAGAGCGATAGATAAATGAATGAAAAAATAAATGAGTAAATGAATGAATGAATGAATACATAGACAGATAGATAGATAGATAAATAAATAAATAAATGAATAGATAAATAAATAGGTAAATAAATAAATGAATAAATGAATGAATAAATAGATAGATAAATAAAATTAATAATCCATTAATTATTTATTAATGTTTCTGCCATTCATTTAAATTCCGCGAGGAATCCAAAGAGAATGAGAGGTAGATGAGATTGGAAATTAAAAATAAAAAAAGGGGTGGGGGGTCGGGGGGGCGGAGGGGGGGGATGAAGCTCTCACGTTGAGAGGGTGTATGTGTCGCCGTGTCAGTCTGTCGTTCTGTCTGTATGTCTTCTGTACAGATGGATCTGTTACATAATAATGAAGGAATTACAGCTAACAGATATGAAGAAGAGCAACATCGTTTTTTTTTTTTTTTTTGTTTTTTTTGTTGTTGTTGTTGTTGTTGTTTTTTTTGTGTTTTTTTGTTTTTGTTTTTAGATGAAAAACAAAAAAAACCCACATCAGTTTATTAATAGTTAGTCATCTATCTATTCATTCAAGTATGACAGTTTATTAATAGTTAGTCATCTATCTATTCATTCAAGTATGACAGTTTATTAATAGTTAGTCATCTATCTATTCATTCAAGTGTGACAGTTTATTAATAGTTAGTCATCTATCTATTCATTCATGTATGTTCGTTATGTTTACATTTATGTGTTCATTTGTTTGATTGTTAAATCATTTGTTGCTGTCTTACTTTAGTTGACAAAACAAACTCACTGCCTTTTATCGAAATACACAGGCCTGCTTAGTGCATTGTATTTGACCTGAAAAGCGATTGCATAGGTCTGCTTACGTTTTTCATTTTATGCCATTTGTAAATAACACGTGTCCGCTTACTTTCGTTTCTGAGCTGACTGTGGAACGTTTTACCGAACAATCTCAAGACATCAATGCTGTAGAATTGGTGATGACGATGATGATGATGATAATGACGACGTCGACAACGACAATGACAACAGCAACAACAATATAACAACAACAACAATAATAATAATAATAATAATAATAATAATAATAATAATGATGATGATGATGATGACAAGAACAAGAACAACAACAATAATAATAATAATAATAATAATAATAACTGTAGCAATGATAATGATAATAACATGAAGTTTTAATTGCCAAGTCTGTAGTCCGTTCAGAAACTAAAAATATATTACATATAATAATAATTATGATAAGCTGAAATATATGAATATGATATGATTATAATGGGGTGTTATATCATAATGATTATATGTGTGGGTGCATCAAAGCCGCAGCAAATATCACTCAAATTAAGAAAAGAGTTTTATTCTCAAACACTGTTTTCCAAGAGATGCGTTCTGTGTTAAACTTAGTTTCCTGAATGTCTGTCAGTAATTTGCTGGTCAGCTTGTGTGTGTGTGTGTGTGTGTGTGTGTAGAGAGAGAGAGAGAGAGAGAGAGAGAGAGAGAGAGAGAGAGAGAGCATGTGTATGTGTTTCTGCGTGTCTGCTTGCTTACACACACGTGAGTGAAGGAAAGATATATGTGTTCGTGTCCTGGGGAGGGCCGACGTTCGTAGTTCTTTCGCTTACCTCCTCCACTCGCGTGTCTGGAACACATCCATCTATGGACAGACAGACAGACGGGGAGTTCTTCACGGGTAGAAGAAGACTCGGGGAAGACTTGTCATTGTAGGCCTAGGCCAGTAATGATAGTCCTCACTTCAGGTGAACGCTCTCTCTCTCTCTCTCTCTCTCCTTCTCTCGGCGTTCTCTCTTCGCGTTCGTCCCTTTGTTTATGCCCTTGATGTGTGTGATGAAGACCAGTACGGAGTAAGCGATCTCCTGTGGGCACGACACTGAGCTCAGCCAGACCAGTGGACGCCGCACGACAGAACGTCGCCCTTGTAGTGCCTTCTGTCTGACAGCAATGCAGCACGGATCACTTCTGACGGGGGTGGTCCACTGGCTTTTTTGTTGTTGTTGTTGTTGTTGTTTTTTTTTTTTTTTTCTTCTTTTTTTTTTTTAAATCCCTCACGCATGTTTTCTTTTACCGCAGAGTCACTTTCATCAGAAAGTTGTTGTTGTTGTTGTTGTTGTTGTTGTTTTGACGGCGAAGGCTAGACTCCGCCGAACCACGGCCCGTAAAGCCGTAGAAGTGTAGCAAGGTCAAGGACATAAACGGAACGAATTACATTTTAATATGAATAAATAGATAAACAAATGAATGAATGTATGAATGAATAGATTAACGAGTAAACAAGTAAACGAACACGAAATAGCTAAACAGATAGATAAACAAACAAACTAATCAATGCATTCATGAAAACGTACGTACATGAATAAATAAATAAATACATAAATCAATAGATAGATAGGTAGATTAACAAACATATAAATAGATAAACAAAAAATAATAAATTCATAAACAAAGAAATACACTGAAAATGAGACATTAAAAAAATTTAAAAACAACAACAACAACAACAAAAACACAACGAAACACGACGATTTGCGCGCGCTTTGACACCGAATTGAAACACTAAAAACTGGTTTCCCACCCATCCACCCGCCCACCACCCCCACCAAACACCCCCTGTCCTCCCCTCTCCTCTCCTCCAGCTGGTCTCCAGCCGCATCCGGTACCGTAGGCACGCCGACGCGCCCTCCATCCCCAGCCAGGGCATGTCCTACGGGTACGTGGAGCACCGGGACGGCACCCTAAGCAAGCTGTGTCCGCCCAAAAAAGACTGCAGCATGGGCCCTGCCTTCTACGAGCAGGCTTTGGTGAGGGTCGGCCTACCAGGTCCTTGCCTGCCATGTCATGCATGCTTTGCTTTGCCCGGTTGGGAGTTTGTTGTTGTTGTTTGTGTTGCTCAGTCTATTGTATTTGGAAAACTGGCCCACAGAGACTCTGTTCCGTTTTGAAGAAATTTGCGCAATGTTGGTTTGGAAATGATGCCGATATTTGTTTGATTTATAAAGCATCGTGCTCTACCTTTCATGCTAGACTTACGACCGCTCCCTCTCTCTGCCTTTATCTCTTTGAGGCCATCGATGGTGTGATGGCGTTGTACCTGTTCTTTTTGATATTCTTTGACTTTTCTGAGGATTTCCGATTTTCCTAGATGTAGGCCGCTCGTTGTTGTTTCGTTACCAGCAAGTCTGTCAGCTCGCTCATTTCCCTTAACACGTGCATGTCCCGGGCAGTATGACCATGTACGGTTTTTTTCATCTGAAAGTTGCGCATTGCCTTATGCCACTCTGGGCTTCCCATTCAATTTTCAATTTTCTGTATGATGTTCATTGAGTCGGTTAGAATCATGGCATGTTGGTTTCCGGGCATATGGATAGACGATAGCCACTGGAGGGCATGTGTCACAGCTTCAACCTCCATCGTTAGGCAGGAGGTTGTGACTTTGTAGGCAGCATTCTCTTCCCTAATTGTTTTTTCCATTGTGAATCCCCAACCGGATTGGTCTTTGGTGACTGAGCCATCTGTGTATATGATGATGTTCTCTTCTTTACTGTTTTCTTCTATGAGTAGCTTCACTTCCGCATCAGTTTTGCCCTCTGGCCATTCCCGACAATGTCTTCCTAGAGTAGGTGAAATGGCTGTGTTGACACTAGACGCCATGTTCTTGGCATCAGAGATCTTTTCCCATCCCTCTTGCGGCCAATCAGAGGCAGCCTCTGTGCGTGTGTGTATGTGTGTGTTTGTGTGTATGTGTGGGTCTGTGTGTTTGTATGCATTTGTGCATGCGCGAGGGTGTAAGTGTACACAAGCGTCAGGAGAGTTCTTTGCACGTGCGTATGTGTGTGTGTGGGGGGGGGGGGAGGAGGGGCGTAGAGGTATGTGTGTGTATGCATGCTTACACTGTGGGGGCAACGGAATATTGGAACGTGCGGGTGTGCATATATATATATATATATATATATATATATCTTTGTATATATGTGTGTGGGGTTGGGGGATATGGGCGTATGTGTGTGTGCTTGTACAAGTAAGTGTGCCTCTGTATGTGTTTGTGTGTGTATGTGTGTGTGTGTGTTTGTGTGTGCCGTGGAAGCTGCGATACGTAGCCTAGAAATGAGTGTGTGGAGGGGGTAGAGGCGGGGGTGCAGGGTAATGTGTGTGTGTGTGTGTGTGTGTGTGTTTTGGGGTTCATGTACGTTTATGTGTATATGACTGTGCTTTCATATCTGTGAAACTGCATGTTTGGTGCATATCTGTTATGCATATGTGTGTGTATGTCTGAATGCGTGTCTGCTTTAAAAAAAAAATTAATATTTAAAAAAAAATCTATTTTATTTTCATTATTATTATTATTATCATTATTTATTCATTTATTTTTTTAATTATATTATTATTATTGATTGATTGATTGATTGATTTAATTTTATTTATTTTATTTTTATTTTTTATTTTTATTTTTTTCCTCAAGGCCTGACAAAGCGCGCTTGGTTACGCTGCTGGTCAGGCATCTGCTTGGCAGATGTGGTGGTAGCATATATGGATTTGCCCGAACGCAGTGACGCCTCCTTGGGCTACTGAAACTGAAACTGAAACTGTTTGTGTTGGTGGCGGTGGTGGTGGTGGTGGTGGTGTGTGTGTGTGTGTGTGTTGGGTGGGGGGTGGTGGGGGGTTGAAGGGGGGAATGGTGGGGGGGGGGGAGCATTCTGAAAAGGACCAGCCAGCTATGAAACGAATACGTTGGCATCCAGATTCAAAATGAAAACTGCTCTCTCTCTCTCTCTCTCTCTCTCACAGACACACACACACACACACACACACACACACACACACACACACATATATATATATATATATATATATATATATATATATATATATGTGTGTGTGTGTGTGTGTGTACACACACATATATATATATATATATATGTATATATATATATATATATATATATATATATATATATGTGTGTGTGTGTGTGTGTGTGTGTGAGAGAGAGAGAGAGAGAGAGAGAGTCTCTGTCTCTCTCCTTTTAGTTCAATTCAGAACATAATAATTTTTTACTTGCATTTTTTTCCCACACACGCATCAATGAAATACCATTAACCTTATCCCCGGCAACTCGGTCTTTATTGGCTAATAAAAACTGCAGACAATAAGGAAGAAGCCATAAATGAAGTTGATAGAATAAAAACAATCAAGGGAGGTAATAAGAGCCCGGTGGAGTGGATCGTGTTGTAGGTATGTGTTAACCCTCTCCACCCCTCGCGCCTCCACCCTACCCGCCCTCTCCCCCTCCCCCCAACACTCGCCCCTACTGCCCCCCCGCGCCCCCCCCCCACCCTCACCCCCTCCCCCTCTCCACCCGTCTCAGTGCTTGGCTTGCATGACTTCAGCACAGCGTTTGATAACACGCGCAGTCAGAGGATTCAATAGCCGGCCCTGGCCCCATAAATCAAACCCGAACATTGGAACCCGGTAACAGATACTCATTTCATAATGGACCCGCTGCGGGGATATTTCGTTTTTTTGTCTTCCTTCTCTTCTCTCACTACTTCTTCTTCTTCTTTTTTCCCCCCCTCCACCCTTATCCCGCACAGACAGGTCTTATTGGATTTTCAGGGAGGAGAGGAAGGGAGGAGGGTACGGTCCGAAATGGAATCAAGGCGATTTCACAGGCGAAAGCATGGTACAACAAGTTATCAAATTTTCAATCCTACGTGGGGTCGTGCTTCAGTCAATGGTGCTGTTGTTGTTGGGTGAGCAGGAGAAGGAGGGGTACGGGGGGGTGGGGGGCGGGGTTGGGGGCTTGGGGGGTGGGGTAGGAGAGGAGATGCTGGGGATTCGCCAGGAGAAGAGCGTGGCACGTCTGTGAGCTGAAAAAGGGGAAGAAAGCGGGAGTAAGAGAATGAATGGGGGCTTTTTTCTTTTCTTTTCTTTTTTTTTTTTTTTTTTTTTTCCTCAGCAAGCAGTCGACAGATTCCGTTCGTGGGCACAGATGGCAGAAGCAGATCAGTCTGTCCAACCCCCATCCCCACCCCCCGCACCCTACACCCTTGCCCCTATCTGGTGGTGGCGCATCGCACGGGCGGCCACCGGGGTTCCATTATTACGGGGTTTGGGAGGGGCGAGGCGCGGGGCGTTATGACAAGTCTTTCAGGTCCTGTCTAAAAACACATTAACCCCGGAGCTCCGTGGTTCGGTTCCACCAGCCCCTGCGTGCCGCAGCGACAAAAGGGACATGCGATAGCACACGCGCAAGCGCGCACGTGCGCTCACACACACGCGCACACACACACACACACACACACACATGCACGCACGCACTCGCAGACACACATTATAAACACACACACACACACACACACACACACACACACACACACACACACAGAGCAC
>NC_134876.1:57698719-57726219 GCF_041734735.1 Babylonia areolata
TCTGAAAGTGATGCCGTTTTCATATGGATTTTTTTTTTTTTTTTTTTTTTTTTTTTTTAGAGGACCTCTGCGGTGTTCTGAGCAGGATCAAATAAGCCTGTTGGGTTCTCAGGTTTTTTTCTTCTAATTTTTATTATTTTTTTTTTATACAGTCGCGCGTTGTGTGTGTGTGTGTGTGTGTGTGTGTGTGTGCGCGCGCGCGCGTGCGTGCGTGCGTGCGTGCGTGTGTGTGTGTGTGTGTCTGTGTGTGTGTGTGTGTGTGTGTGTAGGAATTCCGTTGGTCTTCTTCGCCGGGCACTGTTGCTGCTGGCGAGCAATATAGTCTTTTAGGTTCTCATATACATAAAACGCAGACGCTGTTATTTCACGCTCGCATTCCCATCCACAGCAGGCTACCACACTTCGGTTATGCAGGGGGCGTGGGGAAGTGCCTACTGACGTGTTTTTGTTGTAAAAATCGTTGCATCCCAGATAATAACACCTCACCCCCCCGCAGCAGAAGGACCGTAAAACATGGCAGAACGTATTAAATCGCATCCACTAACCCATTCTGTCGTCCTTGAGAGATTGGTCTTCTGTCCACAAAAAAAAGTTTAAAAAAAGGAAAGCCAGACAAAATGTGCTTAAGAACAGTGGCCGTGTGTGTGTGTGTGTGTGTGTGTGTGTGTGTGTGTGTGTGTGTGTGTGTGTGTGTGTGTGTGTGTGTGTGTGTGTGGACCTAAAACAAAAGAGACCCTTGGCCAAGACTGACAAGCCGCCGGTGCCAAAAGACAGTCTGGAAGGACATGATGGGAAACAGACGCTGCCCGTTTGACATCTAAACAAGGGGGTGGACTTGACAAGTGCTGGGGGAGACAGCGCGGGGGGGAAAACTGAACGCAGAGTCAGTGATTGGATCACTATTTCCACTTGAGCCCGCTTTCACCCAATCGGCCCATGACTCACTCCATCACTCTCTCTCTCTCTCTCTCTCTCTCTCTCGCCCGCCGTTCCTTATAAACGGGGATGTGGGGTGGTGGGGGCATGAATGTTCGGGGTGGTGGCCTTTAATTGGTTTGCCTGTGTCCAGCTTTCCAGATTTGTTCTTGTCAGAGCGCGTTATGGGAAAAACAACAGTCTTTGGTCTGGAACACCGCAGGTCTTAAATTTCTGGCTTAATTTATGGTCTGCTTTTTGTTGTTCTTGTTTTTTTTTGTTTTTTGTTTTTTTACTTTCTTTTCTTTTCCTTTTTTTCCGGACACACACACACACACACACACACACACACACACACACACACACACACACACACACACACACACAGAGAGAGAGAGAGAGAGAGAGAGAGAGAGAGAGAGACACTTGAAAACTTCCCGAAAGCGGAGAGCGAATTCACAAAGCTTAGGGTGTGCAGAATGAAATACTTGAAGAGGCAGAATATCTTCAACGTACATGGATACATTAACCAACGCCCCCCCCCCCCCCTCTCCTTTTTTATACAATAGTTGTTATATAAAACTAGTTCAATTCTAAACATCTACTTGACAGTATATATAGAAATGTGATGGAAGTATGCGAGTTCAGTCATTGCTACGGCGTTTGACGAATTGCGAAACAAGATCGACCATGTTCTAACGTACATAACAATAACAACAAACAACAACAACAACAACAAGAAATTAAATATTGGAAGAGGTCGTCAGGATAGCAATGATAATAATGATGATGATGATGATGATGATGATGATGGTGGGTGGATGGGTGGGTGGGTGTGTGCGTGAGTGGGGGTGGGGGTGTGTGGGTGGGTGTGTGTGGGTGTGTAAGCCCACGATTTCTCGCAATCTGACGATTTCTCTCACTTTGAGAGACCGCGCAGACTTTGGGAGAAATCGCGGTCGTTCCCCTCTCACGTTTCCTCTCAATTGCGAGAAATCGTGGGGGGGCGCCCCTACGATTTCTCACAATGTGTGAGAAATCTGGGAAGTCCCCTTTATTGTTATCAAATATATTTCCTTTGTCATCGAAGTTGATTAAACAAGAAACAAGAAAAGGGGGGAACGATAACGATGATCATGATAATGACTATGGCGTTAGCGAAGACACCAACAATAGACGGTAAAGGTGACGACACTGTACTGGCTTTAAAAACAGCAACAACAACCACCACAACAACAAAACAACAACAACAGCAACAATAACAACACACACACACACACACACACACACACACCACTCATGATACAAAAACACTTCAGGTCTGAAGCACCTCCAGCAGCTAAATGTCACGTGCAAAGAAGGCGGGTCAGAGGGCTGGGAAACAAGTGTGCGTAACACATCCTGGCTGTTGTTGCATCACGAGAATGAGGCAAACAGCCAGAGGCTCTTGTGAACAAGGAATTTTGACGTGTCGTTGGAGCCAGGTTCCTTTTGTCTGATGAGGTGAAGATGGGGGGAAAATGGAAGACAGACAGACAGATAGACAAGCAGACGCCCCCGTCGAGTACAAGCACGATACCCTTTAACCCCACCCCCCATTCCTACCCTGCTCCCCCCTCTCCTCCAGACTCTCTCCCTCCTCTCCCTTCCTCCTCTCTGCTGTACACCTACTCATTAAGCTGCATGAGCCGTCTTGATCTTCCATGTATCTCTGTCTGTCTCTGGACCAGTTGTCCCCTACTGCTGCACTCATTCTGTGTGTGTGTGTGTGTGTGTGTGTGTGTGTGCGAGGGTGGGGGTGGGGATGCGGGAAGCGTGGGGGTGAGAGGAGAAGGTGTATGTGTGTGTGTGTGTGTTTGTGTGTGTGTGTGTGTGTGTGTGTGTGTGTCCCAACGGGTGTGTGCATGCCTGTGCATGCATATGTCATATCCATGGTTTGAGTATCATTCCTGTATTAGCTGTTGACAGATACGAAAACAAAACAACAACACCACACACACACACACACACACACACACACACACGCACGCACGCACGCACGCACACACACATGATACGAAAACACTTCAGGTCTGAAGCACCTCCAGCAGCTAAATATCACGTGCGAAGAAGGCGGGGAAACAAGTGTGCATAACACATCCTGGCTGTTGTTGCATCACGAGAATGAGGTAAACAGCCAGAGGCACTTGTGAACAAGGAATTTTGACGTGTCGTTGGAGCCAGGTTCCTTTTGTCTGATGAGGTGAAGATAGGGGAAAACGGAAGACAGACAGACATATAGACAAACAAATGCCAGCGTCGAGTACAAGCATGATACTCTTTGACACCCCCCCCCCCCCCCGCCTTCCTCCCCCCCCTCTCCTCCGCACTCTCTCCCTCCCTCCTCTATCTCCGCTGCTCATGTAAAACTCGTTAATTAAGCTACATGAGCTTTCTTGCTCTTCTTTGTATCCCTTTCTGTCTCTCGACCAAACACGCATCCCTGCCCCCACCGATGCACTCATTCTGTGTATATATATATGTGTGTGTGTGTGTGGAGGGGGGGAAGGAGAGAGGAGAGAGGGTGTATGTTGATCGTGTCTTGGGCTCTTAATACTTGAAGGGTATTTGCCGAAGCTTACAAATTAAGTGTTAATCGGTTTAGTTGATGAACTGGTTAAGTTAGTAGAATTTTTGTCAGTCATGCTTAGCACGTCAGCTGTTCAGTCATCTGAATGAGAAGGAACCTTTTTGGAGAATTATTAGTTTTTGTTGTCTACAGGGAATGGTGTTTCAACGTCTCACAAGCACAGTTACTGATCAGATGCTCAAAACTTTAGTGAGTCAGTTATTGATTATTTACGTGATAAGAGAGAAAAAGAGAAGATGGCTGAAACAGGCATAAACCACATGTGCTGATCAGAGTCTTGAGACGCTTACCATAGGAATGTATAAAACATCAGCCTGAAATGAAATAAGACCAATGAACAAAATAAACATACAAACATAGATATATTATGACATGATTGACAAAAAAAGAAGAAAAATAAATACATAGAAGGCAAATGAGATTGTTCGGACGCCTAATACTCGACTTCGATGATACGGCGTTGACAAGTGAGGTAGTGAGGGGACATGATCAGATGAAAGTTATTGTGTTTTTTTCCTTCACCCCAATGTCACCAGTCTCCCTCCCATCCCCTCACCTGACTGTTTTGACGTGTGCCATTGCTTGCCATCAAATCAGATCAAACCACATCAAACATTGTTGCTTGCTTATAGGCCGGCCGTGTGCCACTGCTTGCCATCAAATCAGATCAAACCACATCAAACATTGTTGCTTGCTTATAGGCCGGCCGTGTGCCACTGCTTGCCATCAAATCAGATCAAACCACATCAAACATTGTTGCTTGCTTATAGGCCGGCCGTGTGCCACTGCTTGCCATCAAATCAGATCAAACCAAATCAAATATTGTTGCTTGCTTACAGGCTGGCCGTGTGCCACTGCTTGCCATCAAATCAGATCAAACCAAATCAAACATTGTTGCTTGCTTACAGGCTGGCCGTGTGCCACTGCTTGCCATCAAATCAGATCAAACCAAATGAAACATTATTGCTTGCTTATAGACCGGCCGTGTGCCACTGCTTGCCATCAAATCAGATCAAACCAAATGAAACATTATTGCTTGCTTATAGACCGGCCGTGTGCCACTGCTTGCCATCAAATCATATCAAACCAAATGAAACATTATTGCTTGCTTATAGACCGGCCGTGTGCCACTGCTTGCCATCAAATCAGATCAAACCAAATCAAACATTGTTGCTTGCTTATAGGCCGGCCGTGTGCCACTGCTTGCCATCAAATCAGATCAAACCAAATGAAACATTATTGCTTGCTTATAGCCCGTTCGATACTGCTGGACATCACCAGTGTCTCAGTGACCGCCATCACGCACAGTGTCATCGTGGTGAATGTGTTGCAGAACTATCCGGGCCCGGGCAGGTACCAGATCCGGAGTCAGTTTGACCCCCAGCCCCCCCGCATCACCCCCCTGGAGGGTCTGGAAATGGAGAAGCCCCCCTTCCTCTCACAGGCCAAGGTCAGTGGAACACTCACTGTGCATCCTGTTTCGCCTATTCTTGATTCGCACCTTTCCCGCTTCGCTTATGAGCGAAAATTGGTTTTCCCCCGATTCGTCTTACTTCCAGTTTGTGAACGTACTCGAAAAGAGAGGACTTGCTCTTTTGTTTTTAAACACACACACACACACACACACACACACACACACACACACACACACACACACACACACACACACACACACACTTACACACACACACACACACACACACACACACACACACACACACACTTGTATATAAGCACTCACACACACACTCCCTCTATTCACTGCATGTCTATGTGCATGACAGCAGATGTCTGGACATGAATAAACTGCTTCATTTATGTTGTGCCGTTCACAAGCTGTACGAGAGACTTCTGACCCAATTCAGACAGTTCCCAGCTTTCCCAGAAAGTTGGATTTTGCGTTTGTGTGCACGCGCACGCCTTTTTGTTGAGACACACACAGACCGACAGCAAGCAGACAGAATAAATCTGGGTGTCGTCCACAATTGTGATTCATACCCCATGTTTATATCTTATCCCGCAAAGAGAGTAAAAAAAAAAAAAAAAAAAAAAAAAAAAAAAAAAAAATCCTGTCCCCTACAGTGTTGTTTTCATAAAAGCAGCGTGTGCAGTTCTGAGACAGAGGCAACACTGAGTAAAGCTTGAAAAATGATACGAATGAAGTGCAAAGCGAAACGGATTGCGCTGAGAGCATAAAATTCTCGTAAATAAAGTCCTCCAGTTGACTGGCTTGCCGACTAAGCGAGGAAGATGACACCAAATAAAAGGCAAAGTGGGACGGTTGGATAAACCTGCCTGGAACAAAAAAAAAAAGCAAAACCGGGTTGGTTGCATCGTAAACAGAACTACAGACAGAGACAAGCAGGCAGACAGAATAAGTCTACGAACAGAAAGAAAAAAAATCAAAGCAAACAAAGAGGCTTTTTTTTTTCTTTTTTTTTTAAGATATAGAAGCTTGTACGGATAAAATGGCAACGGCTTGCAATGCTGAGCAAATATCGAGACTGATTCGACAAAAAACAGGACAGAGAGGTAACTGAAACTAACAAACTACAATGCTTCAGGTTGTGAATTTGAACGTACAAACGGGAAAGCAATTTGGGAAGGACTGTTTTATTGGGCTTGTAAGAGGACATGGATGAAATACAAAGTAAGTTTTGGTAAACACAAAGCTTGTAAATTGGCATTAATAAAATGCAAAGTGGGACTTGATAAGCACTGGAAACTGGAGTCGAAAGGAGAGCGGAGCGGGAAGGACCGCTTTGTAAAACATAACAGAATCTAGCTATAGCACGAATGAAAGACAACAACGCGATGGCTTGATCAGCAGATATAAGTAGCATTAAGCGAAACATGGAATGGGATGTCATGCAAACATAGAAGATTACAAAAAAAAAGGGCGAGACAGGCTGGAATGCTCAGCTAGCGTTGGAGGTTGATCGTCCATAGTGGCTGTTACGCGCTGTTCATAACAGACCCAAACCAATGTCAGTCAAATCATGCAACATTAACACAGAAAAAAAGGAGAACTTAATTGTGTCCAAGCCACGCAGTGTATCACCACGTACCGTTTTCGTTTGCTGCCTCCCCCACCCCCCGCCCACCCCTACGCCCCCCCGCCCCCTCCCCTCCCTCCACCCACACAAAAGTCTCCCACCCCCTGCACCTAGAGGTTAAAGGAGACGCCGCCGTTAAGGTGTTGGACTTCTGATCCTGTGTTCACAAGTGATCTGGGTTTGAGCCTCCCCCCCCCTACCCCCACCCCACCCACCCCCGTTTCAGCATGGTATTGTGTCACATTACTCCGACTCTCCCCTCACCCTCCAGCGGGGAATGGGTACCCGATTTCATTTGGGGGAAGGTTTAGAACGCCGGAAGGACAGGACTGGGCCGCGCCTTCCTATGCCGAGCCCAAGACACATTGAACATGATGAGCTCACTGCCCCAATGGCTCCAAAGGCTATGGGATCTTTCACCACCACCCCCTTTTTTTTGTCCTGTTTTATCCAGAGGTTTAACCCGCTGAAGACGTATGTGCCTGCCCCAGGGACCTACAACGACCCACGCACGGCTTTGACGTGTCTGAACAAACTGAGAGGGCTGACCCAGAGTCCCTTCGGAAAGACCTCTCCACGCTTTCAGAAGGGTCAACGGAACAAGATCGCGCCAGGTAGGAAGGAGGAAGGTGATAGAATTGATACGATGTTTATCTGCCAATCCAGTGTTCATGAGGGTCTGGTGTTCGATTCCTGCTCTCGCCTTTTCTCCCGAGTTTGACAGGAAAATCAAACTGCGGGTCTGGTCATTCGGATTGGACAATAAACCGTGGCAGTGTGTGGAGCACGCACTTGGCGTACTGAGAAAGAATCCTTGGCAACACAAATGTTGTCATCTGGCAAAATTCTGTAAAATAAACTCACTCTGATAGGTACACACCCACCCACCCCCCATATCTATCTGTCTATCTATCTTTGACAAGCATGCACTCAAGATCTGACAAGCGCGTTGGATTATGCTTTTATCAGGCACCTGCCCAGCACATGTGGTGAAGCAGCGCATATGGATTTTCCCGAACGCAGTGGCACCTCCCCTTTGAGAAACTCGAAACTGAAACTGAAACTGAAACACGCCAGGTAACGGGGCAGGAGTCTCTTCACATCCATGACTTGTGAAGACAGTGTTATGGGCCCTCTGGCTGCAGAACCTAGCTGAAATCGGATCACTTTGACCAACCGAATTTGACGTGAAGTGACTAGTTTGATGTACTTGACCACTAAATTCCGCATTGGTCAGTCAGCACGGTGCCCCTGTGGGACTGACAGCCAGACAGCAGAACATCTGCTGTAGTCCTGCCCCCTCCATGAGGTGCTCAGGAAGAGGTACTGGCCCGACCCAACTCCAGTGACGCGGAAGCTCTAGGGCTGTGTGGAGGACCTGCAGCGAACAGCTGCCTTCAGCGCGGGAGACTGGGGTGTCCATCTGACGAACGAGAAGAAGAAGAAGAAGTACTTATCCACGGTGTCACTGATTTCGCTGAAGAAAAGTTGTGCAATGATGACCAAGAGAGAAGATGTCCAGATAAAGATTGGTGACTCGCATCCTGACCTGTAAGCTTCAGTGAGGTGATGAGCATACTCGTCAACAGCAGTCAAGGGGTTAATGACTTCATCAATCAGTACGGCTCCTCATAAAACGGGCCCGGTTTGTAAATGCCTGCATTGATTTAATTACTTACTTTATTCATTTGATTGTTATAGTCAGAGACTTACAGAACACCCTGTTAAAAAAAACAAAAACATGAACTTGCGGATCTTTTCGTGTGTTTGAACACGTTATTAGTAATTACACTGCTCTGCTCTGATAGTGTATGTGTGCGGTATTTTTTGTGCAATTCTTCCGATCAACGTGGCGAAGTGGTTAGCGTCTTATACTGGTGACTGGAGAATAGCGGGGAGGGGTGGGGGTGGGGGCGGGGGAGGGGGGGGGCGGAGGGGGGAGATCATGCGTTCGAACCCCATCATAGGCATGTCACCCCGATAGGAGTGATTCATGACTCAGTCCGCACGTTTTGACACCACCTCGACGGGCGCAATAGCCGAGTGGTTAAAGCATTGGACTTTCAATCTAAGGATTCCGGGTTCGAATCTCGGTAACGGCGCCTGGTGGGTAAAGGGTGGAGATTTTTCCGATCTCCCAGGTCAACATATGTGCAGACCTGCTTTTGCCTGAACCCCGTTCGTATGTATACGCACGCAGAAGATTAAATACGCACGTTAAAGATCCTGTAATCCATGTCAGCGTTCGGTGGGTTATGGAAACAAGAACATACCTTGCATGCACACTCCAGAAAAAGCGGGAGAGTGGCAGCTGCTTACATGGCGGGGTAAATAAACAAGACGGTCATACACCTAAAGTGTTCCATGACTGAGAGTGTATGTGTGCGTGCCTGAAATCTAGCACAGGACACAGGAAACGACTGATGAGCGCCCAATGGCAGCCGTCAGTCGTCTCAGGTTGGCAGTCTGTTGTGCAAATGACCCCCGTGTTTGTAAAGCGCTTAGAGCTTGGTGTCGGACCGAGGATAGGCGCTGTGTAGGTATCCACATCATGCATCATTCAGAGCAGGTGTGGTGCAGCTTATATGCCTTAAAGTCTTAGTCCGAACGCATCGGCACCTCCTTGAGAAAGTGAAAGTGAAACTGAAACTGAAATCCCGGCCTCCTCTCCCAACGCAGGTCCGGGTACCTACGGGTGCCCGCGGGGCATGGGCATGGAGAGCCTGCGGAAGGCGCACTACGAGAGCACCCGGAAGGGGGTCTTCGGCACCACGGCCTCCCGCTCCTTACCCGGCCAGGCCCAGGAGGCACGTAACCAGCCCGGCCCCGCCCACTACACGCCCAAGCCCCGCCCCTTCCAGTCCCGCTACATCCAGCCCTCCTCCATCTTCTCCTCGCACACCGACCGCTTGACCAAGCCCCCAGGGCTGGTGGAGGTGAGTGTGTCGTGTGTGTGTGTGTGTGTGTGTGAGTGAGATGAAAGTGTGGGTGGGGTGGTGGGGGGGTGTTGATGAGTGTGTGTGGAGGAGTGGTGGGGTGGATGAGTGGGTGTTCATGTTTGTGTGTGTGTGTGTGTGTGTCTGTCTGTCTGTCTGTCTCTGTGTAGATGTGTGTGATGGTGTGGTGTGGTGTGGGTGGGTGGCTGTGGGTATTTTCGTGGTTTTGTTTGACGTCCCTTCACATTTGTCATTTTGGACGAAAATCCGCCCCCATCCCCAACTGACCCTTGCCTCACCTGATCATTTCTTTTCCTGTCCCACTCTTCTCATTGTGCATCTATTCCTCTGTGTGTGTGTGTGTGTGTGTGTGTGTGTGTGTGTGTGTGTGTGTGTGTTTGTGTGTGTGTGTGGGAGGGGAGGGGGATGGGGGTGGTGGGGGAGGGATGAGGGATGTGGGTGTGGGGAGGAGTGGGGATAATCGCTTCCTTTTTTTGATATATGATAAAGTATTCTGTAGTCTGTGGTACGTTGTTGAAGGGCGGGGTGGAACGGAGTGGGAATATTGCAGTGAGGAAAGAGATAGTACGTGGGACCTTTCGAGAGTGGGGAGTGAGATAGTACGTGGGGGACATTGGGATGGTGGGGAGTGAGATAGTACGTGGGGGACATTGGGATGGTGGGCAGTGAGATAGTACGTGGGGGACATTGGGATGGTGTGGAGTGAGATCGTACGTGGGGGACATTGGGATGGTGTGGAGTGAGATAGTACGTGGGGGACATTGGGATGGTGTGGAGTGAGGTAGTACGTGGGGGACATTGGGATGGTGTGGAGTGAGATAGTACGTGGGGGACACTGGGATGGTGGGGGAGTGAGATAGTACGTGGGGTACATTGTGGGTTGGGGTGTGAGATAGTACGTGGGGGACATTGGGATGGTGTGGAGTGAGATAGTACGTGGGGGACATTGGGATGGTGTGGAGTGAGATAGTACGTGGGGAACATTGGGATGGTGGGGAATGTGACAGTACGTGGGGGACACTGCGGTGTTGGGGAGTGCAATAGTACATGGGGGACACTAGTGTGTTGGGGAGTGCAATAGTACATGGGGGACACTGGGGTGTTGGAGAATACGATTGTACGTGGGGGACATTGGGGTGTTGGGGAATACGATAGTACGTGGGGAACACTGGGGTGTTGGGGGAGTGAGATAGTACGTGGGGGACACTGGGATGGTGGGGGAGTGAGATAGTACGTGGGGAACACTGGGGTGTTGGGGGAGTGAGATAGTACGTGGGGGACATGGGGTGTGTGTGTGAGATAGTACGTGGAGGACACTGGGATGGTTGGGGAGTGAGATAGTACGTGGGGGACATTGGGATGGTGTGGAGTGAGATAGTACGTGGGGGACATTGGGATGGTGTGGAGTGAGATAGTACGTGGGGGACATTGGGATGGTGTGGAGTGAGATAGTACGTGGGGGACATTGGGATGGTGGGGGAGTGAGATAGTACGTGGGGGACATGGGGTGTGTGTGTGAGATAGTACGTGGGGGACACTGGGATGGTTGGGGAGTGAGATAGTACGTGGGGGACATTGGGATGGTGTGGAGTGAGATAGTACGCGGGGGACATTGGGATGGTGTGGAGTGAGATAGTACGTGGGGGACATTGGGATGGTGTGGAGTGAGATAGTACGTGGGGGACATTGGGATGGTGTGGAGTGAGATAGTACGTGGGGGACATTGGGATGGTGTGGAGTGAGGTAGTACGTGGGGGACACTGGGATGATGGGGGAGTGAGATAATACGTGGGGGACATTGGGATGGTGTGGAGTGAGATCGTACGTGGGGGACATTAGGATGATGGGGGAGTGAGATAATACGTGGGGGACATTGGGATGGTGTGGAGTGAGATAGTACGTGGGGGACATTGGGATGGTGTGGAGTGAGATAGTACGTGGGGGACATTGGGAATGGTGTGGAGTGAGATAGTACGTGGGGGACACTGGGATGGTGGGGGAGTGAGATAGTACGTGGGGGACATTGGGAATGGTGTGGAGTGAGATAGTACGTGGGGGACATTGGGATGGTGTGGAGTGAGATAGTACGTGGGGCACATTGGGATGGTGTGGAGTGAGATAGTACGTGGGGGACATTGGGAATGGTGTGGAGTGAGATAGTACGTGGGGGACACTGGGATGGTGGGGGAGTGAGATAGTACGTGGGGTACATTGTGGGTTGGGGTGTGAGATAGTACGTGGGGGACATTGGGATGGTGTGGAGTGAGATAGTACGTGGGGGACATTGGGATGGTGTGGAGTGAGATAGTACGTGGGGGACATTGGGATGGTGTGGAGTGAGATAGTACGTGGGGAACATTGGGATGGTGGGGAATGTGACAGTACGTGGGGGACACTGCGGTGTTGGGGAGTGCAATAGTACATGGGGGACACTAGTGTGTTGGGGAGTGCAATAGTACATGGGGGACACTGGGGTGTTGGGGAATACGATTGTACGTGGGGGACATTGGGGTGTTGGGGAATACGATAGTACGTGGGGAACACTGGGGTGTTGGGGGAGTGAGATAGTACGTGGGGGACACTGGGATGGTGGGGGAGTGAGATAGTACGTGGGGAACACTGGGGTGTTGGGGGAGTGAGATAGTACGTGGGGGACATGGGGTGTGTGTGAGATAGTACGTGGAGGACACTGGGATGGTTGGGGAGTGAGATAGTACGTGGGGGACATTGGGATGGTGTGGAGTGAGATAGTACGTGGGGGACATTGGGATGGTGTGGAGTGAGATAGTACGTGGGGGACATTGGGATGGTGTGGAGTGAGATAGTACGTGGGGGACATTGGGATGGTGTGGAGTGAGATAGTACGTGGGGGACACTGGGATGGTGGGGGAGTGAGATAGTACGTGGGGGACATTGGGATGGTGGGGAGTGAGATAGTACGTGGGGGACATTGGGATGGTGTGGTGTGAGATAGTACGTGGGGGACACTGGGATGGTGGGGGAGTGAGATAGTACGTGGGGGACATTGGGATGGTGGGGGAGTGAGATAGTACGTGGGGACCACTGGGGTGTTGGGGGTGTGAGATAGTACGTGGGGTACATTCGGGTGTTGGGGAATGCGATAGTACGTGGTGGACATTGGGGGTGGGGGTGGGGTTGGGAGTGCGACAGTACGTGGGGGACACTGGGATGGTAGGGAGTGAGATAGTATCTGGGACATTCTGGGAGTAGTGAGTGGGATAGGGAGTGCGAAGTTAGGGGAGTAGGATAGTGTGTGGGATTTTACGAGAGTGGGGAGTGAGACAGTTCGTGGGATATTGGGTGAGTGGGGAGTGAGACAGCACGTGGGATATTGGGTGAGTGGGGAGTGAGATAGCACGTGGGATATTGGGTGAGTGGGGAGTGAGACAGCACGTGGGATATTGGGTGAGTGGGGAGTGAGACAGCACGTGGGATATTGGGTGAGTGGGGAGTGAGATAGCACGTGGGATATTGGGTGAGTGGGGAGTGAGATAGCACGTGGGATATTGGGTGAGTGGGGAGTGAGATAGCACGTAGGATTTTTGGGGAGTGGGATAGTACGTAGGGGAGTGGGGAGTAAGATAGTTCATGGGATATTGGTGGAGTGGATAGTTCGTGTACGTGGGATATTGGGGAAGTGGAGTGTGGGATAGTACGTGGGATACAGGGAGTGTGGAGAGTGAGGAAGTTCGTTGGATATTTGGGGAGTGGGATAGTACGTGGGAAATTGGGGGGTGGAGAGTGAGACAGTACGTGGAGTACTGGGGGAGTGGAGAGTGAGAGTTCGTGGGATATTGTGTGTGTGTGAGTGGGGGGTGGGGAGAAAAGTTCGTTGGATATTTTTTTTTGGGGGGGGAGGGGGGGGGGGGAGTGAGATCGTACGTGGGATATTGGGGGAGTGGAAAGTGGAATCCGAATGGAGCGGGGGGAGGGAGAGAATGGGGGTGGGGGTGGGGTGGGGGGGTGATTGTAGATGTTTGGCCGTACGCTGCACACGCGTACCACCGGCTTATGTTGTGTCAATGTTCAGTGAACATTTTTTGCCCTTGTTTTTTTCAGTGCCGTTTGAATTGAATGTCTGTCTCTTGTTCTTCCTGTTTCGACGAATTCTAAACATGACTTTTTATTATCTTTTTTTTTCCCCCTCTTAATTTCCTTTCTTGTCAGATCTTTGCCGTTTAAAATCCCTTCTCCCTGTGTCACTCTGTGCCTTTGTATTTGTCTGTCTGCCTGTCAATGTGTCTGTCTGTCTGTCTGTCTTTAGATTAAGAGCGTGAGAAAAACTAAATGACGATAACGCGTTTCCTGTGTGAGTTGTAATTTTTTCTCCCGTATCATGGAGAGAGAGAGAGAGAGAGAGAGAGAGAGAGATGGCGTGTCCTCCAGGATGATCAAGAAACTGATCGTCTTTTGGGTTCTTCTTCTTCCTCTTCTTCTTCTCGTTATAATTAATATCAACATTATCATCATTACCATTATCATCATCACCTTCATCATCATCATCTTCATCATCATTACCCAACCCCACTCCGCACGCTCACGCACGCACATACGCATTTCTATTTTTTCTTGAAATCCTGCTTCCACAGTTTTAAGTTTCAGTGCATTTAAATGTTTGTCAGAACTATAAAGTACTAGTGGTTTCGGGTGTCTTCTTCGTTTTGCTTCTTCAGCTGTCTGAAGAGTCACTGAGGCGTGGCACAGAACTGTTCATCACGTTCCTTCGTTCTGTCGGTTGTTTGTCAAAGCCCGAGTCTCGGGTACGGACTGAGTGTATGTCTTTAATCAAAATGTCCAGGGAAAGTGTGGGGATGGCGAAATCATCGCTGTATTAGTGGTGGAGGAGGGGGGGCGTGGAGGGGGGGGGGGGGGGTCAGTAGATCAATGTTGCAGGCAAGCTCAGTACGGCTGCATCTAACAGGCTCCCACCCACGTGGGCGGCACTGAAAAAAAAAAGTTACTTTGCTGCAGACCCACAGGTTTTGCGGCACCTTAAATAACAAAACGTGCTTAAAACAGAGAGCGTGAAATAGTACCGGGTAGTTCACCCAGGGCACAAACACCGCACTAAAGTGGCGGTGATAAAACCGCGGGGGCCACAAGGTCTAACAGCGGAAAAGGAACTCGTAAAAACTGTGTGACATGAAGTCTCGTGTAAACAAGCTGGTCGTTCCGCCTTTCTGCCCTTGCCCCTCTTTTAACTGAACGACGATTCAAGCATGGACGGCTGGTTATTTTGTCATCCCCCCCCCCCCCCCCCCCCCCCCAGCTTGTCTGCTCCATCTTTCTCTCTTGTGTTTGTTATCTGTAACAGGGGAGCAGCTTTGATATTGCCAGGACTGGGTAGTTACTGCTCCCTACTTTCAAGCGTGGGAGGCAGTCAAGTATGGCTGAACGTTCTGGTGCGCGTTTGTTTTGTTTGCGTGTTTGTTCGCTTGTTTTTCTTTCCACCTTTCTGCTTTTTTCTTCCAGGCTTCCCTTCTTTCATTTATCTGTCTTTCCTGTTACTGTTCAACGTTTCCGCCTCTCTGAGCCACCACAAGATTGGAAGAGAAGGATGTGTTGATCTAATGTACTAATCAACCTCTCAGTGGGAAAGAAGGTACGTCTTTTGGTGGAATGTCTGTCTACGTCTGTATTTTCTCCTCATCGGGACGGAACCGATTTCGTCTGACGGATACAGAATATGATAGTTGATATGCTTTTACATTTACATCAAAGTGCTGGTAGGAACTGGTAGAACGGACCTTCCCACCAACTTGCTATGTTTTATCGGCTGTCGTACCCCCCCCCCCCCCAGCCCCCATACCGCCCCTCCCCCATGAAGAGAGAGAGAGAGAGAGAGAGGGGGGGAGA
Organism: Babylonia areolata; assembly: GCF_041734735.1. Lineage (NCBI taxonomy): Eukaryota > Metazoa > Mollusca > Gastropoda > Neogastropoda > Buccinidae > Babylonia > Babylonia areolata. Next base: position 57,714,154 of record NC_134876.1, read on the forward strand.
CCCCCGATACCCCCCGTACCCCCTGAGAGAGAGAGAGAGGGGGGGGGGAGGGAGACAGGGTCACAAGTTATGTATTCAACAAAGGTGGAGGAAAATGGTCCCCTTAAGGTCGGCACCACGCTCCCTCACGGCCGCGGGGCATCGTGACAAATGCTCATCACTCCAGACGTGCTGCTGCGTGCGTAGTAGGTGGAGCGGCAGACGACATTAATTTCGGCGACTGAAAAGGGGGTGGGAGGGAGGGTTTCTATGTCCAGCGAGGTCTTGAGAGAGAGAGAGAGAAAAGAGAGAGAGAGAGAGAGAGGACTGTGACTCTTCTGGCAGGTCTCCAGCCGTTCGAGGTGCCCTGCTGCCTCTCAGACCTTTACCGCTCTGTGCAGCGTGGAGGTACACCTCGACCCCTCACGGTCCTCGTAGCTTTCACACACACACACACACACACACACACACACAGACACACACACGCACACACACACACACACACACACACACACACACACACACACACACACACACCAGCAGCAGCAGCCCAATTATTATTCTCTGACATTTTATTGGGCGGGAGGGTCCAGAAGTCGCGCTGTGCTACGACCTGGCAGGATGTGGGGTCTCCTCCCTTGAGCGGCCGTCAGACGGGAGAGTTGCTGGCTGGCCAGCGACCCATAAAAGGGCAATCTGGCACCATAAACTTGGCTGACGACCTCGGCAGCGGGTAGGCCTGGGGGTGGATGGGGGGGGCCTGGGAGACCCGCGGCGGCCGTTTGGGTGTGACCCCGTGCCGTTGTGAGTTGTGTGGTCCGTGAGAGACCTCGGGTCGTAACTTGTTGCTCTTTGAGCCTCGCCACGGATGTTTGACGGGTGTAATCGTCCACTTGAGTGGACTTCGGTGACTCACCTCAGACGATTGTTATTTCTTCCTCTCTTTCTCTTCTCGTAATTTTCGTTGTCTGTACCCAGCCAGTGTCACACTGATGGGATGTTTTATGTTTGAGGAAACTGTGTGATGACTAAGTTGTATAGATGTTGTTTGTTTGTTTTTTCTGCTGCGGAGAACACTGGATTGCAATCTTACATACTAAACAACTGCAAGGAAAACTCAAGGTTCTCCCCCTACCCCCATGAATATATATATATATATATATATATATATATATATATATATATATACATACATATATACATAATATACAATAATTATAGATACATACATACATACATAATGTAATAGATATATATATACATACATAAAGTCTCTTTCCTTCCCTCTCTCTTTCAGTCTTAGTGGGTGAGGGAAGTGGGGGAGGGAGGGTGGTCGAATGAGAAAGATAGGGGAGGGGTTGAGTTAGAAAGAGAGGGGGGGTCGAGTGAGAGAGAGAGAGAGAGAGAGAGAGGGGGGGGCGAACAGAGATGGGGTGTGTGCCAGTGACAGGACTGTCCTCCATGACAAACGATAAATCGATCGTCTGGCTGTCTGGGACGTTTCTGGAACGAAGAATCAACAGTATTTCGTGGCTATGGAATGAACTCCAGGAAACAAGTTCCAGGAAATCTTAATATTCGTTGTCCAAGGGCGTCTCCTCGGACACAGAGACCCCAAGGCGAAGTCCAAATGAACGACGCCAAGAGGAACACAGGCTTGCATGGTACGGTCGTTCCATGCACTTAGTGCACGTAAAAGAAGCCACGGCAACAAAAACAAAACAAAACACAAAAACAAAAAAAAAAGAGAAAAAAATCGTTTTTTTTCCCACAGCATAAATCATGTGAAAACCTTTGTTTACACACGTGAGCCAAAAATCAACTTTGATACTTAAAACAAAGAGACTTGCTGACAGAAAAACGAACTGATATGGGGTGGCGCTGTACTTCGGCTACTCGCTCTTCCCGGGAAAAAGCAGCCCAAATTTCACTCTAAGTATTAATCCTTTTGTTACAAAAAGGAATAAAATCGGCCCAGGTAGCATTTTGAGAAGGGACTTTGATTAACTCCCCTCTCGGCAGTTCCTCAGTTGCGCGATGTGTCCCTGTTACCCCCAGCAGACAGGCCTTCATCACTGTCACGTGTGAGTTGTGCTTTCGGCCATCGTTGCCGTTCCCTCCAGTGGTGGCCCAGTAGTTATTCTCTGACATTTCAACTTTGTTATGCAGCACGATTCACCATTAACTATGCTAAGGGTCTGTTTTGACCACCAACACGGCTACTAGGACCAGTTTGTGCAGTGCCCTGGTCAGACATGAATGGAATAGAATAGAAATAGGTCTTTATTGCAAAGTGTACCGGGGTCACAAGGAATATTGGGGGGTGGGGGGGGGGGAGGGGGGGAGGGGGGGATAGTACATGAAAAGATACAAACATAAATCGATGAACAGATGCCGCATATTACATGTGGACGGGGCTGATAATGACTAGATCTTCAGGAAGATTGTTGTTGATTGCACAATTCTATTTAATCATACTGGATTTGTTCGAGAGACAGGGCATTGACTGCTTTGGGGGAAAAGCTATTGGCAAAACAATTGGTTTTCGTCCTTATACTTTTGTACCGTCGACCTGAGGGGAACATCTTGAAAATCTCAGAAGCTGGATGTGATTCGTCCTGGCTGATTGATTTTGCTTTTTTGAGTAGCCGCTTATAAAATATGTCATCTGGATGGCATCTTTGTGGCAGTTTTACGATTCTGTTCAAGGCTGCAACTTCTGTCATGGAAATATTTCCGTACCAAACAATGATAGCGAAGGTTAACACACGTTCAATGACACCTTCTTTCCGGGGGTCCGGCGGGCTGCAGGTTTCGCTTGCCAGCGACTGGCCCGACATGGCTGACGACCTCGGCGCGGGCAGGCTCAGGGGGGAGGGGATGGAGGCTTGGGAGACCCGCGGCGGCAGTTTGGGTGTGACCCCGTGCCGTTGTGAGTTGTGTGGTCCGTGAGAGACCTCGGGTCGTAACTTGTTGCTCCTCGGAGCTTCTCGCGGACTTTTGACGAGTTGTAATTATCGTTCACACGAGTGGGGTGAGCAGCGGTGACTCAGCTCACATGATTTCTCACCCGTCCCCACTCGCTCTCTCTCTCTCTCTCTTTGATTTTCCTGTTTGTGTGAGCTCCTGTCGCAGTCGACAGTGTGTGATGACTTTGTTCCAACTGTTTCTTTTTTCTGGAGAGAACTACTGACTTCACAATGGGGTGACTGAGGGGAGAGATACATTGAGAGAGAGAGAGAGAGAGAGAGAGAGAGAGGAGTGGTAGGGTTGAAGCATATGGAGGAAGAATGGGGGACAGAATAGCTTGCACTTCCCCTTTTTTGATTGACTGGAAGAAATTGAACAGAATGATGCGACTGCCTTTGTTGCGTGACGCCTGTTTTGTGCACAACCCATTTTCTTCTTGTACGATAAAGAGAGAATGCGAATATTTCTATCATAATAGGTCATAGCCCCGCGTGAATAATGAGAGAGACAGACAGAGAGAAACTCGAACTCAAACTTGGATATTTAATTGTTCGGGTCATTGAACAAACGGGGAAGACAGCGACAGCGCGATCTTTTAGACTGGAGGGAGGGTGGGTGGGTGGGGGGATAAGGATTGCAGCAGACGTAAGATATGGGGGTAGGAGTCATTGACAAGGCCACCGAGGAAGCTGATTTGTTTTTGTTGGTTGTAACGTTCGACGAGCTGCCAACACTTTTTGTTACCAGTGACTCACGTTTAAAAATGAATTACATAATGGCGGTCATAGTTTCTGCGTCGGTCTCAAGATATGTGTCCTGAGACACGAAAATGCTTCAAACGCCATGTCAGTTAGCAACACTTTGTTCATGAAGCACACACTGTTGCACGCTTTTGGAAAACACACACACACACACACACACACACACACACACACACACACACCAAACTCTCTAAAGTTTACATTCAGTATACCCTGACATTGTCAAGATGTAAAAAAAAAAGCAATTGCTGCTTATTCAATTTACCATCATCAAATAAAACCTTGACTTGATTTGAAAAGTGTTAGGACGAAGTAATCATTGTGCTCTGCAGTTGGAGAGAACACCGATTTATTTGGTGCTGGCAAGCCTTGGTCTGCATCGGGTTACCCATCCCTCCGACCGACATGGGTGGCATGAAAAGGAAATTGGGCGGCACTGTCGAACTGACTTGCGGCGCTTTGAAATCCAGTTTTAAATAGGGGAGCGTGAAGGTACTGCTGTGTATCGTGGACATAAACACAGGCACTAAGTGACGGTAACGACCCCACAGGGACCACAGAGACTGAAGGTGGTACAGAAACTCGTAAAACTGCAGCGACATGGGAGTCGCGCGTAAACAAGCTGGTCTTTGCTTTTCCATGCCTTGCCCTTTGAACGGTAGTTCAGACGTCGACTGTTGGTCGTTTTGTCTTCTCTGTTCTGTCTCTGTACGTTCTGTTTGTTTGTTTGTTTGTTTATTTGGTGTGTGTGTGTGTGTGAGTGTGTGTGTGTGTGTGTGTGTGTGTGTGTGCGCGCGCGCGCGCGCGTGCGTGTTTGTGTTCCGCACCCGTAGAAATCGTGATTCTGGTGGAGTAGTTGGTCATCCAGTTGACACAAAGGATGCAGTCAGATAGTGTTGAATTTTCCGGTGTTCGTTTTCTTTCTTTGGTTTTCTTCCTTCACCTCATTCCCCGCTTCTCTTTATTATATTCCACTTTCTGCCCCCCCCCCTTCTTTTCTTTCCTTGTTTCTTTGTCTGATTTGTTTCTTTTTTTCTTTTTCTTCTTTCTTTGTTTTGCAACCACAGCAAACAAAGAAGGACGGTGCTTTCAGGATTTGATCATTTCGTATGTTCACCTCTCTACGTCTGTAGGTGTCTGTGTCAAGTCAGTAACAAGTCTTTGCTGAGCCAGACGACTGTGTTCACAACGTTGTTAACATGTCCATGTGTTCGGTGAAAGGGCGTGTGGAAACCAACTGATGGAACCAACCGGCGGCCCCTCTCTCTCAGCTTGCTCTGCTTTATCGGCTGCTTTATCACCCTCGAAGCGGAACTAAAAGACCTGGTCAGCAGTCATAGATTCACCAAAAAGGTGGTATAAATGGTCCCCCGGAGGTCGGCTCCGCGCCCTTTAACGGCCAGCGGGCATCGCGGCAAAGGCTCATAACCGTAGACTTGCAGCTGCGCGCGTAATTGGAGTGGCAGACGACATTTTGGTAGTAAAGGGTTGTTGGGTCGGGAGTCAGGATTGTGTCTCCACCGTGGTCGTTAGAGAGGGAGGGGAGGTGAGGAGGGAGAGAGAGAGAGAGAGGGGGGGGACTGTGACTCCTGGCAGGTCTCCAACCGCACGAGGTGCCTCTCAGACCTTTACCGCTCTGTACAGCGTGAGGTGTGCAGCTCGGCCTCTCATGGTCCCTGGTGCAGCCTTTCCACGCGCCATCAGCAGCCCAATCACCATTCTCTGACATTTTGTGGGGGTAGAGAGGAGGTCCTGAAGCTGCGTTGTGTGTCTTGGCAGGACGTGGGTCCTCCTCCTCTTCTTCAGGGGGGGCGGGCAGGGACTGCTGGCTGGTGAGTGACACCATAAAAGGGCAATCTAGCCACCATAAACACGGCTGACGACCTCAGTGAGGCAGGCTTGTGGGGGCTACTGGCACTGAAGAGGTTTAGTCACGGCGGCCGTATGAGTGGCCAGTGCCGTGGTGAGTTGTGGGCCGTGGGATACTTTGGGTCGTAATTTGTAACGCTTCTGAGCTTCCCGCGGACTTCTGACGAGTGTAATTGTTCACACCAGTGGGTGGACGGGTGGGCCAGCTGACTTAGCTGAGATAATTACTTCTCTCCTCTCCACTCAGCTCTCTCTCACTCTGTGCCTCTTCTCATAATGGTCCCGTTTATGTTTGCTTGTGTCACTGACGATTCTTTTGTTTTTAGGGTTGGGACGGAATGGGATGACTTTGAAATGCTTTCTTTTGGAAAGTACCGGATTTCACTGGGAAACAATACAAGCTCATCATTCAAGTTGATCCGTCTCCCCACATGGTGCAGTGACACGCATTCTCTCGCTGAGTCGTTTTGCGGGTTGGGAAAGTTGGGGTGTCCTATCATTTTGTATGTTCACATCTGACGTGTTGGAATGAGGATAGATTTTTTGTTTGGACCCAAAAGCTAGTTTTCACAATGTACGTGGAGGCTTATGCATATGTGTGTGTCTGAAGATTTGCTGGAAACTATATAATTATAGCTCACAGGATTAGACCAACGTCTGAGTTAGCTCCTCTTTCTTAATTAATTACTTATCCGCCTTCATAACAGAATCCATTATGATATGGTCAAAAGTCAATGACTCACCAAATAGGTGATGTCAATGGTCCCTCAATGAGGCCGGCACTGCGCCCCCCCCCTCCCCCCCCCCTCCCCTCCCTCAGCCGCCCACTTCTGGCGGCGAACGGGCATCGTGACAGATGCTCGTGACCACAGCTGACATGGCAAGGATATGGAGGACATCATGATTATGACGTTTCAGGGGATGGAATGGAGCGTGTGGGGGAGTTAGGACTGCACACCCAGACTGGCCGCTTGTAAGAGGACCAATGTAGCTCTCCTACTGAGCAAAGTCTCCAGTCGCCTGAGGTGCCCTGTTGCCATCTTCCACACACACACACCCTCAGCACCCTGCACGTGTGGTTCATGGTTCTCACTGCCTTCGCCGTTCCAACTCAGAATCAAATTATTGTTTTGTCTTGAAGGTGAGGGGGGGGGGGGGATCGGGGACGGGGAAGGGGGTGGTGGTTATCGTCTCATCCGAATGACTAGCATCCAGACCACCACTCAAGGTCTAGCTGAGGGGAAGATAATTCTGGTGAGTGTGAGATTCCATCCTGCACGATCAGATTCTCTCACTTTCTGGATGGACGCGTTACCACTAAGCCATCTCTCCACGTTCTTTGTGACCTCGAGGAAGATGCCAATACAGTGTCCGTGAGGGTTGGGCCCGATTCCCGCTCTCGCCCTGTCTCCCAAGTTTGACTGGAAAATCAAACTGAGCGTAACAGTCATTCGGATGAACCGAGGCCCTGTTTGCAACACGCACTTGTCGCACTGAAAAGAACCAAGAACATCAGAAGAGACCTCCACGCTGACAGGTACACAAAATATGTATGCGTGCACTCAGGGTCTGACTTAGTGCGTTGGATTATGCTGCTGGTCAGGCGTCTGCCTAGCAGATGTGGTGTAGCGTATAGTGATGTGTTTGTCCGAACGCAGTGTCCTTTCCTTGAAAAAACTGAAACTGAAATGGCCCAGAAGCTGCGTCGTGTATCCAGTCACGTCTGTGGGATTCCACTTCTTGGGCGGACTGTTGAGGGGTGGGTTGGTTCGGGGTGGGAGCTGGGGGTGGTGGGGGCTGGTGGTGGAGGTGTTAGCTGCCTGGCCAGCGTCCCGGACATAAAAGGGCAGTCTGGCACCATAAACATGGCTGACGACCTCGGCGCGGGCAGGCTCACGGGGTGAGGGGATGGGGGCCTGGGAGACCCGCGGCAGCCGTTTGGGTGTGACCCCGTGCCGTTGTGAGTTGTGTGGTCCGTGAGAGACCTCGGGTCGTAACTTGTTGCTCCTCGGAGCTTCTCGGAGACTTTTGGCGAGTTGTAATTATCGTTCACACTGGTGGTTGGGCCACGGTGACTCAGCTGAAAGGATTGGTTCTCTCCCTCTCTCCCTCTCTCTCTCTCCCCCCCCCTCTCTCTCTCCCTCTCTTTCTCCCTCTCCATCTCCCCCTCTCTCTCTCCCTCTCTGTCTCCCCCCTCTCTCTCTCCCCCCTCTCTCTCCCCGCACTCTCCATCTCCCCCTCTCCCTCTCTCCCCCTCTCTCTCCCCTCTCTCCCTCTCCCTCCCTCTCTCTCTCCCCATCTCTCTCCCCCTCTCCCTCTTTCTCTCCCTCTCTCTCTCTCTCACTCCCCCTCCTTCACCCTTTCTCTCCCTCTCTCTCTCTCTCACTCCCCCTCCTTCTCCCTTTCTCTCTCTCTCTCACCCTCTCTCTCTCCCCGTCTCCCTCTCTCTTTTTTTCCTGCTTACACTGGCTAGCGTCGCTTAAAAAAAAAAAAGGTGTAAAACAGTGTTTCTAACATCTTTGATGTCGTGATCTCTGGGACTAGAATTAAATCACAAAACAAGACATGTAGGCGTTCGGTTGGCAAAATGAAAATACTTATCGATTGGTATGGCCAACTGTTGTTTCTTCTCTGCTAGAAATGATATGCGCGCGCGCGCGTGTGTGTGTGTGTGTGTGTGTAATGTGCGTGTGCGTGTGCGCTTTTCTCACCATTTTGAATCATCACGTTTATAATCTGTCGCAAAACAAACAAAAACAACTCCTAGGTTCCGCTTCTCTGCTTGCTTATATTCATCGTTGTTCATTCACACGTTAAATATGTATTAAGTACAAAACTCAGCTATATTCGTCCAATGGGAGCGTTCACAAAAAAAAACAAAAAAAAAAAAAAAAAAAAAAAAACCAACAGCTGTAGGAAGTTCAGAGAGAGGGGCGAATTTATTACCACCAGCTTTTAAAAACCGAATTTTTGCTGTAGCAACTTCGAAGTACCACAACGCGGGGTTTCGTTGGTGTTTTTTCATTCGTTTGCTTGCTTGTCTGTCTTGTGTGTGTGTGTGTGTGTGTGTGTGTGTGTGTGTGTGTGTGTGTGTGTGTGTGTGTGTGCTGGTTGCGCTACTTACGATTCGGCGTGCATTCTGTGACATGGAAGCCATTTTTAGGAAAGGGAGGGAGGTGGTGAAAAGGAGGTTGGAGGTTGGGGGTGGGGGTGGGGTGGGGCGGGGCATGGGGGGATGGGAGAGTATTTGTATTTGTATTTGTATTTCTTTTTATCACAACAGATTTCTCTGTGTGAAATTCGGGCTGCTCTCCCCAGGGAGAGCGCGTCGCTACACTACAGCGCCACCCATTTTTTGGGGTATTTTTTCCTGCATGCAGTTTTATTTGTTTTTTCCCTATCGATGTGGATTTTTCTACAGAATTTTGCCAGGAACAACCCTTTTGTTGCCGTGGGTTCTTTTACGTGCGCTAAGTGCATGCTGCACACGGGACCTCGGTTTATCGTCTCATCCGAATGACTAGCGTCCAGACCACCACTCAAGGTCTAGTGGAGGGGGAGAAAATACCGGCGGCTGAACCGTGATTCGAACCAGCGCGCTCAGATTCTCTCGCTTCCTAGGCGGACGCGTTACCTCCAGGCCATCACTCCAGTTGGGAGAGAGGTGCAGAGGGAAGGAAGTCCCTTTGGACTCTTTATGTGAGCACCGCGGTTTATGAGCATGTCTTTTCTCCAGCTTCTTACTGTTCTGTTCTGTACACGTAAATGGTATGTGGCGTTAACGGCTTTTGGGTCATCATCTCGCGTTTTAATGGGACGTGTTTGTGTGTGTGTGTGTGTGTGTGTGTGTGTGTGTGTGTGTGTGTGTGTGTCTTTTTTTTTTCTCTCTCCCAGTTACGTTTGCCAAACTGCAGACTGGAAGATGACATAAGAGTCAGACCCGATATAGAACTCAGCCAGCGGTTGTTTTTTTTTTACTTGGAGGGATGTTATCGTTATCGTTATTATTAGCGTTGCCATCTGTTTCCAGTTTCAGTTTCCTCGGCACGCAGAGAAGTTCACTTACAGCGTCAGTTGGAGTTTCAGGGAGGTGTCAAAGCGTGCGGATTGATCCATACACGATGCACCGGATCTGCTTCAGAGAAGAAGAAGAAGAAGAAGAAGTATCAGTATCAGTATCAGTAGCTCAAAGAGGCGTCACTGCGTTCGGACAAATCCATATACGCTACACCACATCTGCCAAGCAGATGCCTGACCAGCAGCGTAACCCAACGCGCTTAGTCAGGCCTTGAGAGAAAAAAAAAAGGAAAAAGAAAATAATAAATAATTTTTTTTTTAAAGAATAAAATGAAATAAATGAAAATAAATAGATAATAAGAAAAAAAGATAATAATAAAAAAGCACACACACACACACACACACACACACACACACACACACACACACACACACACACACACACACACAAATAGTAATAATGATAAGAATAATAATAATAAGAAGAAGAAGAAATAAAATAAAATAAAATAAAAAGAAGTAAGTAAATAAATAAATAAAGAAGAAGAGCAACAACAACAACAACAGCATCAACATCAACATCAACAACAACAGCAGCACAACAACAACAACAACAAGAATAACAGCAACAGCAGCAGCAGCAGCATCACGTTACATCACATCACACCAACACATCTGCTGACAAAATGTCTTTGAGTGCACCTGTTCGAAGTTGACTCTTGTCTTTGCCTCTCAACCTCTGTCTCTGTCTCTGTCTGTATCTCTGTCTCTCTGGTTATTTCACCCCCTCCCTCCTCCCTATCCCTTTCTATCTGTGCCCAGCCCCAGACACTGTGAATGTGAAAGCCGTAAAGGCTGTGGGACATTTAATCCTTCTTCTTCTCTGCTTCTTCTTCTTCTTTTTTTTTCTTTCTTCTTCTTCTTCTTCTTCTTTTCTTTTTCTTCTTCTTTTCTTCTTCTTCTTCTTCTTCTTCTTCTTCTTGTGTGTGTGTGTGTGTGTGTGTGTGTGTGTGTGTGTGTGTGTGTGTGTGTGTGTGTGTGTGTACGCACGTGATAATGTACCAATTGTTCTTTTCATTGCTTTGTTACTTTTAATAGACTATTCCAGTTACTATTCCTATTCGTCGTTCTTATTATTTTATTCTATTTCATTTTATTTCTGTGTTTTGTGTCGTTCTTTATTTTAATGTTTTGTGTCGTTAAATGGGCGAATTGTTAAAAAAGGCCTTTACTGCGCCTAATTCTTTACCCATTAAAGATTCAATCAATCAGTCAATCAATCTTCTTCTTCTTTGTTCTTCAAGTTCTTGTCGTTGTTATTATCATTGTCATCATCATTATCATCATTCTGATGATGATGATGCTGATGGTGGTGATCATTATTTTATAAAGGGGATCTTGGGGCCGAGGATGGGTGGATGAATGGGGGATGAATACGGCTAACCCTGTTTTGTTTTATATGAAGGACCTTGTGACGTTGGTGTGTGTGTGTGTGTGTGTGTGTGTGTGTGCGTGTGTGTGTGTGTGTGTGCGTGTGTGTGTGTGTCGTGTGGAGATAGAGAACTGTTGTCATATTGCCCTTTTAGGCATAGGATTCTTGAGTCTATAATTATATATACAGCCGATAGTCTGAAATCGGACTCAGGGAGGACAGGTTACAGAATGTTTAAGACGCTAATTTGCCAGTACAGTGTCCGTGAGGGTCTGGGTTCCATTCCCGCTCTCGCCCTTTGTCCAGAGTTTGACTGGAACATCCAACCGAGCGTCTAGTCATTCGGATGAGACGATAAACCGAGGTCCTGTGTGCTATGCTGCACGCGCTTGACACACTGAAAAAAGAACCCATTCCTGACATGTCATCTGGCAAAAAATGTGCAGAAGAAATCTACTTTGATAAGCACACAGAATAATTATATTATAATTATGTATGCACTCAGCATCTGACTTGTCCGGCAGGTTATGCTGCTGCCAGGCATCTGCCCAGCAGATGTGGTGTAACGTATATGGATTTGTCAAAACGCAGTGCCGCCTCCTTGAGAAAACTGAAAGCGAAACAAACTGAGGGAAGATTTGGAAGGTGGCACACTGTTTATAACTGAAACTGTTAAGTGTGCAGGTAATGTGGCGATTTCAGACTGAAACAGAAATTCGGAATCTCATCTCTAGGTTTGGGAATAGAATGTTGAAGGGGGATAGATGGGGGTGGGGCTTAGGCGGTTGGGGTAGGGGTGGGGGTGAGGTGGTTGGGGTGGGTGTCGTGGATGGATGAATACAGTGTATGATGTTGCGCGCTCGTTCTTTGTAGGGCAGTGTGTGTGTGTGTGTGTGTGTGTGGGTGTGTGTGCGCGCGCGCGTGGACACACACACACGTAATTGAGACGTGAGCAATTTGATACGGAATCTGCTATTTCAAAACGTGATACATTATGTACAAAGATGAAACCCTGATTTGAATTGTCGGTATACTAAC
>NC_134876.1:57731219-57758719 GCF_041734735.1 Babylonia areolata
GGAAAACGCCAGGAGAACTCGATTGTCTTCATCCGCTTCTTTCTGATTGCATTCACCACGTTGAGAAATGAGTTCCGCGGAGCTGGTTATCAGGAGAACAAGGCATTCCTCACAATGGGGGAAATTTGAATTATAGGAATAATCGTTCTTGGTCTGTTTTGATGTTTATGGCTATGCCATCGTTTTTTGCAGTTATTTCTGCGTGTAAAGAGAGTAATATGCACTTTGGGCTTCTTTTGACTTTGACAGAGCACTGGGAATGGCTTTGAAAAAGGAAATATAATAGATCACCTTCTGGATCAGATCCTGTAAGACTGGCAGTAATTGAAAGTGTCCTTTGGAGAGCGGCTTTATCCATCAACGACAGTTTTCTGCTCACGCAATTAGCCAACATACACCGGAATGAATAGTTGAGACTTTATGTGCCTTGTTAATAACTCAATATAAAGATAATAGTCAACGTGCTTTTGTTTGTGTAGTTTTAAGCTGGCTTGCTGTTAGAGCGCATGTGCATACAGCAAGTGTGTACGTGTTTTGTCAAAGAAGTGTCTACTCTTTACTCCTCCGAGGATTGAGGCGAAATTACGTTTTGTACGCGACACAATGCAAGATGAGGCATGATGCCAAAGTTTGATACATTGATTGCAATGTGTGCAGTTTGTATTCGATCCAGCAAGTGGTTTGTGTAGAGACTTTTCAGGTCACAGCAGACTGAGTGTTGGCCAAGTGGATTAGAGCGCCCGGCGACAAGGTAGCGGGGGTCCAGTGTTCGATACACATGATATAGACCGACAATTGGAACCATTGACAAATGGAACCATCCGTCGACACATTTACCTTGAATTCAGATTAAGGAATTAGGTTTAGTTAAAGTTAAACAGAAAAGGGTACACAAGCGAAATCGAACCCCAGTCCTCAATGTGTTGAGTTTTGAGGATCAAACTGGATTTCCCTTCAGTGACTGTGTGAACCCTAAACACACAAAAATCAACATTTCCGCTTTTTTTTTCTTTCGTAGAGTTTCACCTACAGTTTGATGGGAGAGAAAGAGACTCACTTTCACACTTAAACGACACAGAATATTTACTATGATAATTATTACATCATCGGCCTGTAGATGAATGAAGAGCTCGTGCACTCAAAATTAACTGATCATGAAAAAAAAAAAAAAAAAAAAATTACCTGACCTTGTACGTATAGATTGTTCAGGATTAGAAATATATGTTTTAAACGATTCAGAGATTTGCTATACTTGTTTCTTCAATCATTTTATTGTATTCAGTGCAGTAGTACGAAAAACAGGTACCAGTATATCCGTTAAGTCGTCAGTGTTACGGACTGAAGACTAAGGGGTGGAGAGTATTAATCCAATCAGCTGGATATCATTGTGAAGTGTCTCGGTCCGTGGTCAGCTCCTACAGAGTTCTGTTTGCCCTGGGCTCTGTTCGGAAGACCAGGATCATGAATTATGTTGAACCGTCCTCCTTCAGACTGTTTCCAAGTGTAGCTCAAATTTTCCTGATCAACTATTCAGGTGTCTGTACCTCTCGGGCCTGGCTCCGATGTTGGTGTTGGGGTGGGTGATGGAAGTTAGCGTAAGAGTACAGTCCCTGGTTCGTCATCTCTAACCTCATTATCGTCGTCATCATCATCATCATCATCACCATTATTCTCATCCAGCTTCATAATTTTATATATATATATATATATATATACATACATATATATATATGTACACACACACATAAAAATTAGATATATATAATCATTAAGCTGGATGAGATGTATATATATGTATATATATGTATACAATGTATATGTATATATATATATATATATATATATATATATATATATAGAGAGAGAGAGAGAGAGAGAGAGAGAGAGAGAGAGAGAGAGAATCATAATGCTGGATGATATATATATATGTTTAACTGTCCCGAATTCTCTTGCCTTTTAGCGATGTTGTAGTCAGTGCATTATCTCTTTCAATTTTTTTCTCCAGTCAAACTGGTCCTATTAGCCAGTCCGCGAGGACCGAAGAAACTGACAGCTGTAATCCGTAACGGCATTAGTAGCCCTTTTTTCCTCTCTGTTTCCCCCCCCCCCCCCCCCCCTTTCTTTTCTGATGTTTGTGGTGGCAGTGTTTTTAATTTTTAATCTCAGTGCTATATCGGTCAGCAGCTGAGTGCATTTCACACACGGCGTCCACATACCATAACTTGTGCTTAGCAGTAGACCTTTGCTGCCCGGTAATGGCAGTGTTGATGGTGGTGATGACGACGATGATGATGATGGTTATGATCGGGGATGATGATGGTGGTGGTGATGGCCTGCAGAAGATAAACGCGCGCCGGGGGTTGGCAGTGGGGTGGGTGGGTGGGTGGGTGGGTGTGTGTGTGTGGAGGGGGTGTGGGGGGTGGGGTTAGCCATCCATCCCCAGCACATCAGCAGCCCCTGGCGGTGGTCATCAGCAAGCACCATCAGCAATTACCGGCGACGTTTGTCATTCCTCGTGATCCGCTTCCGTGCACCCTCCCCCCCCCCCCCCCCCACCCACCCCTTCACCCTCTCCCCTCCCCCCACCACCCTGCTCGCGCTCTTCTCATTCTTCTTTCCTGCCGGTCAGCACAGACAGGGGTCTTTCCACCCCACCCCCCACACCACCCACCCCTACTGACCTTTACCTGGCCCTTTGCGATCTTCACGCTGATAAACTGACCGGACCGCAGTGCAGGGGGAGATAAACAGTTCGTTCGGGGCGTCGCGTGCGGTGTGTGGTGGTATCGTACGTTGGTTGGGAGTCAGCGGTGTTTACTGCAGTGGTTTCCGATTTTTTTTTTTTTTTTTTTTTTTTTTTGACAGGATGCTTGCAAGGGTTTGAGTGGAGGGGCGGTTTGGTTGGAGGGATGGTGATGGTGTTGGGGGTGAGGGTGGGGATGGAGGATGGTGAAGCTTTTAGGGTACCGACCAACTGTTCCAGCGTTTCAGTTTCATGGAAGACGGTGGGGGGGGTTGGAGGGGGGGGGTAGTTTGAACCAATTTGTTGTAACCAGGTTTCCTGGGGCTGGTGGTGGATATGACAGGTTTATGGGGTGCGGTGGGGGGTGGAGGGGGTAGGGATGCGGGGTGGCGGGGAGAAGGGAGTGATAGGCGTGGAGAGAGGGGGAAGGTGTGGGAGGGGGGTGAACAGGGGAGAGAAACGATACAGATTGCACAGCAGGTGATGATGAGTTGGAAGGCGTTTAGTCATTCGGAGGTTCTGCTCCGCTGAACAGAGACTTGACAGGTGAAAACGCTACAAGGACTTTTGGCGTCTCTGAGATCGTATGTGCAACGTTTCTTTGACGTTAAAACTTATATAACACAAATCCCGTGTATCACGAAAAAAAAAAAAAAAAAAAAAAACCCAAACAACTTGCATTCATCTGAACTCTGAAGTCACTTATTTAAATCAATCAATCAAAAACACTTTATTAATCCACATGGAAATTAAGTTGTGCAATCACAGGTTCGTTGTAAACACCAGCATAAAATCATCGTGCGCAACATTAGAAGAGATTAAAACTAGTCAAGTAAGAATTCCCTAGCTGACGATAGACTAATCCCCCCCTCCACACACACACATACTCATGTTAAGACAATAGGGTATTGCACAACAATATTTACAAATAAAAACATCCAACAAAAAAAGGGTATAGATTACTAAAAATGACATGCGCGCACGCACGCACGCACGCACGCACACACACACACACACACACACACACACACACACACACACACACATGGATGTAGGCACGTATGCATGCACAAAACATATGCCACACCAATAAAAATTAGAACATTAACATTCAGATACATGAAATCCAAGTAAAATAGAAAATATTTAAAAATCACTTCCAATCACACACACAGAGAAATGCTTGCCCGTGCTCACCCGCTCAGTCCCACATGCACACATAATGTTTGCTCCCATGCACTCATCTGCTGGTGAAGTTGCTGTGGCGAGGGGGTTTCGGGGGTAGGAGGGTTCACTCATGAGTTAGTGTATTGGATGTTTTGGTTGTGTGAGCGAATGGCTGTAGGGATGAATGAATGAATGTAGCGAGATGTTCTTGCGCGTGGAGCTCTGAACCTACCACTTATGTCTGACCTTCTGCTATTAATGTCATCATGTAGTGGGTGTCTTTCGTCGGTCAAAATTGTTATTAGTCTGTCAGTCAGTTTTCTATTGTGCATGTCGCTAAAGGTGTCTTGTCTTATACCCACCACCCCACCCGCACGTGCGCAAAAGAAGGGAGAGAGGAAGGCGGAGGGAGAGTGGGAAGGAAGAGAGAAAAGCCAGCGGTGAAAATGGAGTCTTTTAAAGGGGGATTACCGTTGTTTGCCCTCCGACTGAAAGCGTGGGTTCTTTTGCATCTCCGTCTGTCTGTCTGTCTGTCTGTCTGTCTGTCCATCTTTCTGTCCGTTTTCCCTCCTGATTTCTTCCTCTCCCACATTCCTTTCTCTTCGGTATTTTTTCCCCCATGTACTTATCTGCTTATTTCATTCATTTACATATTGCACCTACTGTTTCGTTGATCGCATACCATCACCATCATCAACATCATCACCATCATCAACATCATCATTATTGTTGTTGTTGTTGTTGTTGTTCCTGCTGTTGCTGTTGCTTCTTCTCCTTCTTCTTCTTCGTTCGTGGGCTGCAACTCCCACGTTCACTCGAATGAACACGAGTGGGCTTTCACGTGTATGACCGTTTTTGCGCCAGCCGTACTCCCGTTTTCGGGGGTGCTGCTGTTGCTATTGTTTATTCGTTGCCTTACCTTCCAAGCCATCTCCAAGGTACTACAACTTCTATGCCATCTTATTGCAATCACCCATCCACCCCCCCCCCCCCCCCAACACCCCCACCCCCTTACCCGCCACTAACCTCACCACCGCAAGTTGATGTCAAACACTGAACCGTGTCAAACGGACGCAATCTTAGCCTACCTGTTAGCTCAAAGCAATACGCCTAGTTTGCAAACATCAGTTTGATATCAGACACGGTATGTAAATCTAACCAGACAGTCAGCATATACTATAATACAAATCCCCCTTCTCAGTACATTTCGCCAGAATTTGTAAGGCCAAACTTAATGTCCACAAACATGCAGCTGTCGCGTCCAAGGTCTCCATGAGGCCACCCACCGCGGGAAGATTCGCGCTACATCGGACTGACTTCAGCTGTGTTCAGCTAGCACCTGTTCTGTAGACGTGAGATGCGCAGGTCTACACACACCTGCTAATCCCCCCCCCCCCCCCCCCACCCTCTTACCCTCCCTCGGCCCCGCTCTCGCCCCCCTCCCCCCCACCCCACCACCTCCTTCCCTTCCACACTTACTGAGATTAATGATTTGCTGAAATCTGGTAGCCACCAGACTTTCCTGTCATGGAAACCCTGTCACCAGATATTTGTAGTAACAGCTTCATTTGTTTTGGGTTGTTGTTTTTTTCTTTTCTTTCTTCTCTCTCTCTCTCTCCGTCTTCACACCTTAATCCCGTGGACAAACGACCCCAATGTCCATTCAACAGCAGGAGTCGCTCTTGTCACCTTCCAACCCCCCACACACCGCTCGCCACCATTGTTACTGTGTGTGTGTGTGTGTGTGTGTGTGTGTGTGTGTGTAATGTCCTTGAGCTGACCTCAGGGCTGGGGGTCAAGAGAGCGATCGAGGGAGGGAGGGAGGGGGCGGGGGGAGGGTGCAAAATAACACACACACAAACGGATGTGTCGTCATGAATGTCAGGCGTGTGTGTGTGAAAAGACAGCGGAGAACCTTGGGACAATTTGTCTGTCCCGTCACTACGATCCGTAATGATGAAGGGTTTTGTGACGACGACCGTGTCGTTGATCCGGTTTAATATTGCGTACCCTCTGGGGTTTACTTTCCACTGCCTTTCTTTTTTGTTCTTGTTTTTTGGGGGTTGTTGTTGTTGTTGTTGTTGTTCGTGTGTGTGTGTGTGTGTGTGTGTGTGTGTGTGTGTGTGTGTCCGGCTGTCAACCTGGCCTGGGAGTGACAAATCTCGGCAACATGTATTGGTCAGGAAATTCGAAAAGAAAGACTGCCAATGGCAGAGGCACAGTCGTGGGATGGACCGTTGTGGAATATATTCACTTTTGTATTTGGGGTGATTGATGTAGATACTTTATATAACGCCTATCCTCTATCAGAGACCAAGCTCGAAGCGCTTTGCAAATACGGAATCCGACTGCAATATCTGCATAGAGCCGACTGAGAGCTGCCTTTTGGCGCTGCCTCATCATGTGTTTTCCGTGTCATTCAGTCAGGCTTTAGTCACTTGCGCGCACGAGCGAGCACACACACACACATACACACTCAAGCACGCGCGCGCGCGCACACACACACACACACACATAAACACACGCACACACTCGCACGTACGCACACATACACACATGTATATTAGAGTGGATGTTTTCATTGACTCCCTTCTCACTATCTCCCCTGTCCTTTTCGGACTAACTTCTCTCTTCCAGGGACAATGGAATGAATGAATTTCGAGCCCATGGTATGTTAACTTCTCGACAGGAGCTTGGCGAAGCAGAACAAAACAAAAGCTCCTCAGTTATAATTATGATGACTGTAGTGATGGAGCTCAACGTCCCACCATCTGATCTTGAAATCGTCAGTTCGTCGCTGTGTCTGATTTTATTGATTTCTGTCTTTAAAAGTTAAAGGTTAAAGGTCCCATTACCTCATTCTTTTATACGGCCGTCGTTGCAATAGGTTCGTATCCACTGTGTGTAGAGCTCAGCATAGGAAGGCGGGACCCAGTTCTCTCTTTCTGCTGTTAAACCTTCTGCAGCTGAAGTCAGGCACCCATTCATATCTATGTGGAGTGAGGAAAATCTGAGAAAGGTGTCATTCCCAATGACACAACGCCTTGCCGAAACGGGGCCTCGAACCCCGATCACTGATAAACAATGGATCAGAAAGTTGTTTTTTTCGAGGGACGGTTGGCCTTCGCCGCTTTGTTTGTCGGCCAAGTTCAGTCTTGCTGTACTTGTGACCCAGCGTTGATACTTCTCTTTCTCTTTCTATTGACGTCTTTCTCCACCACACGTTTATTATTCATTTTCTTCACTTTAGTAATATCTCAGCTTAGTTTTATTCAAAACTCATCAATGATCACGTCTTAACTTCTAGTTATGATGACATCCGTCACATAATTATTCAGTATGTACATGTATCAGGACAGGACTTTATACAAGATTTTCTTGTTGTCCTGTTCATCGATATCTGTGTTGTATTATGACATGTTCCAAATAAATTACTGTTTAAACCAAAGTCTTGATCTTACCTACTTGCTCATTTTTTTTAGCGCCTATCCTCGGTCGGAGCCCAAGCTCTAAAAGCGCGTTACAATCTCGAGGTCATTTGCACAACAGGCTGCCTACCTGGGAAGAGCCGACGGACAGCTTCCATTGGCGGTTCATCATTCGTTTCCTGTGTCATTCAGTCATGTTTCAGGCACGCACACACATACACATATCTGTTAATTAATTGCCTGATAGGTAATGTTCTCGCCACAGTTCAATTGGCTCTGCCTTTGCGTCTCCGTCTCCATCTCTGTGTGTGTCTCTCTCTCTGTGCTGTGTTGTTTTTTTCCCCAGCCAATCAGTTCCCCCTCTCGTCTCGTCTATGGAAAGAAATCAAGATGAACGTCACGACAGCCCTTGACGAGGTCCCCCACAGGACCATACGAGGCGCCACACCAGAGGAGACATGGAGTGCATTGTAGTGTTGTTTTCGCCCGTTGTCTGAACCTCCTCCTCCTCCCTCCCCCTCAACATTCAAACTCCCCCACCCACCCCACCCCACCTCCAATTCCCCTCCACTACTTCTTCCGTCACTCCCTGCTCACTCTCTGTGTGTGTAGGGTGGGGCTGGGGAGTGAATGAATGAGTGAATGAATATACACATCGTTCTTTGACGAGTTTCCAGTCAGAACACCTCGTACAGGGGATGGTGGCAAAGCGGTAGCACGTCCTGAGTATGGAGAACAAGAGATTCTCACGTCTGCACTTTAGAGTAATGTTCTGGGCTTTCATCCTGGGCACGTGGTGGTACCACTGTGGTGTTCAGGAAATTTCGAGACCTGGTCGAAAGATGGCACCCGCAGGGTGGAGAGGACGAGGCACACGATAATTCTTGCATTACATTTTGAGCCCGTGGCACACTCGAGAATGTTTGCATTACTTCTTTTGTCGGTGGTTCACTGGAGAATGCTTGCATTCTTTTTTAAGTCTTGTGGCACACTCTAGAATGCTTGCATTATTTTTGACTCACTTGTGTAAACAAAGTGAGTCTATGTTTTAACCCGGTGTTCGGTTTTTCTCTCTGTGTGTGTGTGTGTGTGTGTGTGTGTGTGTGTCTGTGTCTCTGTGTCTGTGTGTCCGTGGTAAACTTTAACATTGACATTTTCTCTGCAAATACTTTGTCAGTTGACACGAAATTAGGCATAAAAATAGGAAAAATTCAGTTCTTTCCAGTCATCTTGTTTAAAACAATATTGCACCTCTGGGATGGGCACAAAAAATAAAATATGAAGCCTAATTATATGCAAACTGCATTTACTGTTATATTTATATTTTTTGTATTCTCTAAACTTGGCACTTTGATCTGATATTCTGACCCAACAACAAGAGCAGTCATTATTATCATTTTTTGTTCAAACAGGAACTTCTTTTGCTAAGCATGGAAGTTTTATTTATTTTGCAAACGTTTTGGTGCAGATAGTAAAAAAGGGAAATTACTCTGTAATTAATGCTAGGGGACTTAATTCGCTTTAAACTGATCTTTCTCATCTTAAACATTACATTTTGAAATTATACACAATACATAAAAAGCTTGAATTTTTTTTAAAAAGTGTATCACAAGTGAGTCTTGAAGGCCTTGCCTCTCTTGTTTAAGTCTTGTGGCACACTCGAGAATGTTTGCATTACTTTTTGAGCCCATGGCACATGCGGATAATTATTGTCCGTGGACTCTCGAGAACGTGTCGGAACCGAAAACTCCAATCATGATAACAATACTGTAATGAAAGTAGTGATGGCCTAGAGGTAACGCGTCCGCCTGGGAAGCGAGAGAATCTGAGCGCGCTGGTTCGAATCACGGCTCGGCCGCCGATATTTTCTCCCCCCTCCACTAGACCTTGAGTGGTGGTCTGGACGCTAGTCATTCGGATGAGACGATAAACCGAGGTCCCGTGTGCAGCATGCACTTAGCGCACGTAAAAGAACCTACGGCAACAAAAGGGTTGTTCCTGGCAAAATTCTGTAGAAAAATCCACTTCGATAGGAAAAACAAAAAAACTGCACGCAGGAAAAAATACAAAAAAATGGGTGGCGCTGTAGTGTAGCGACGCGCTCTCCCTGGGGAGAGCAGCCCGAATTTCACACAGAGAAATCTGTTGTGATAAAAAGAAATACAAATACAAATGGGGGATCAGATCCTTAACTTTGTAGTCGTTCCTTCATTCGCCATTGTTGTTAACATGTTGACTGATTGATTGATTGATTGATTGATTGATTGGTCTTTCAGTGTATGTTTATAAGCCGTTTCATCGTGTTATTGTCACAAACGTTTCGACTTTCTCCTTCCGGTCAATCTCCATCCGCACTCCCCCACCCCCCTCCCCCATCCCCTCCACACACACACCTCTACCTTTCTAATCCAGATAAACATCAGGGTAGGGGGTGGGGGGAGGGAGATGAAAGGGCTGTTAACAGATGTGGTATGGGGGTTCGTGGGGGGGGGGGGGGGGGTGAAGACCGAGTTACCTGGCCAGTGTGCGCCCTCTAACAACAAACCGAGGTATCATGCACCTATCACAGTATTGTGATCGCCGAGAAGACGACGAAGACGTGGTCTAGACACACAGGACCAGGAGAAGGCGACAGGCTATTGAAACCAGTGAGGGGCACGGGGTACAGAGTGCTGATATCGCCTTAGTCTTTCAACTCACTGCACTTTACAGCTCATTCTTTCCTTTCTTTCTCTCTCTCTTTCTTTGCCTCTGTCTTCTCCTTCTTCCCTTTTCCTTTCGTTCTTTGATTTTCTCTCTCCAGCATTTTTGTCTTTGAACTCACTGCACCCACTGCTCTTATTCTGTCTATCTCTCCGTCCATCTCTCTCTCTCTCTCTCTCTCTCTCCCTCTCTCTGTCTGTCTGTCTGTCTCTGTCTGTCTGTCTCTCACTCAAAGAGTAACGGTCGATTGTCAAGCCTGTTGAAATACAGAGCTATCTCTCCCTTTCTGTGTGTTTCTCCCTGTCTTTTTCGTCTGTCTGTCTGTCTCTGTCTGTCTGACTGTCCGTCTCTGTTTTTCTCTCTGTCTCTGTCTGTCTGCCTCTCTCTCTCTCTCTCTCTCTCTCTCTCTCTCTCTGTCTCTCTCGCTTGATCTGAAGGACAGTTCGCTCACCCCGTGCCTCCTCTTCACTCGTGTAGCGCAGAAAGCGAACGTCAATTCCAGTTAAGCATGCCCTTGCCGGTATATTACCTGCTGCTGGCACTCGTCTGTCAGCTGTGATTAGGGCACTTTAGGGGAATGCCGGGCATGTATCCATGATTGTATCCTGTGTATGGGAGGCGCCGCGACAAGAGTCAGGTTAGGCTTTGATCCAGTCTTCACCGGTGATCGGAGTTCGAGGCCCTTTTTCGGCATGGTGTTGTGTTCTCGGGGAAGGCACTCTATCACTCCGGTTTTCTTTCATCGCTGTGCCCATGATGTGAATGGTTGGTTACCTGACTTCGGCTGGGGAAGATTAACCCTTTCACCGCCAGTCAATTTAGAGTGCAAAATTCCCTTGTGCTAGAAACACAGAAAATATGGAGTCTAAGAATAGCTGGGGACTCCGCCCTGTGATGTGTAGAAAATATGGCCTATCCTACCACCGAACATAAAGAGCAGTAGGTTCACGGATAACAGACCCATGATCTGGTCACCCTTCAGTGACATGGGTCTTCTACCTAGCTGCTGCATAAATGCGAGTTTGGCAGTGAAAGGGTTAAAACGGCAGGAGGGCTTTGGGCCACCCTCGCCCAGACCACCACTCAAGGTCTAGTGGAGGGGAAAAAATATCGGCGGCTGAGCCGTGATTCGAACCAGTGCGCTCAGATTCTCTCGCTTCCTAGGCGGACGCGTTACCTCCAGGCCATCACTCCACATTGAGCTAAGAATGGTAAAAGGTTTGAAGGAAGTCGTTAAAAGAGGGCGTTTCTTTTACCATTTAGCATTTGGAAAAACTTTGGGAGTGGTTGGGGGAGTATTAGCTGATTGAAATTTGTATTTGAATTTATCAACAGGCATGGCTGCCCAGGTCCACCGTTGAACAGAAAAAAATGCAGCCCCTTCTCTCTGTGTTTTTGTCTCTGTCCCAGCATCTCCTTCACTTTCCCCTCTGTCCAGTCTCCCCTTCTGTCTGTCTGAAATATGTTGGACCGGCATTTATGATTGGCAATCTTAAATCAATAATAGTGCGGTTTTTCGTCTTGCCTTCGGGTTACACGACAACTACTTATCATATGACCGCTGATTGTTTCAGTTTTCAGTTTCAAGAACCGCTAACAAAACAAAGTTTTTAACTGGCTCTATGAACCCCATTACAGCAAGTGTGTGTGTGTGTGTGTGTGTGTGTGTGTGTGTGAGAGAGAGAGAGAGAGAGAGAGAGAGAGAGAGAGAGAGGACCACAGACGTCTTTCAACTCAACTGGCTCGGAAGAGACACGATAACGTCAAGGACTGCTCCACACATCCACATTGCCAGACGTTGTTTTTCCCCCCTGACCTCGCTGGTCGGCCCAGACAGGGGAAGTGGAAAAGGGACGGGCGGGGTGGAGGAGAAGAGGGGTGGGTGGGGTGAAGGAACAAAACGTCTCCCTTCGTTCAGACGACGGGTCAGCCACCGGTAAAGCAGACAAGATAAACTCGGCTTATCTGTGGAGGGACCGTGTTGTACTGGGCGCGTGGCGCGACAAGGCAGAGGCGTGTTGTTGGCCCATCAGCTCCCTCACTCTCCCTTTATACTCCCCAGCGCCTCACAAGCTTGGACATGGGGTACATCCGCGAGCGCGAGTAAGGTTCCGTCTCTGCAATAAATCAGGAAGGGACTGTGAGACCACCACTACTACCACCACCACCACCACCCAAGGGCAGCAACAAGCCCGAGGCGGGATGGATCCTTCTTTGTATAGACTGTGTGCAGAGCAGCCAGGGATTCAGTGTTGTTCTGTCAACCCCACAACAACCCGGACAAGAGAGGGAGAGAGGGGGGTGTGGGGAGGGGGCGTCCACGAGTTAAGTGGCTGGAAATGATGGACACGTGTTCCTGCCTGATCCTATCACCGTGTTAGATAATAATGATGACAACAACAAGACTGGGCCCGTGTTACCAGAATGGATCTGCGGCGATTTAACTCATTCGGATCGGCCAGTCTTCTCCCCCCCCCCCTCCAAACCCCCACACCTACTCCCTCCCCACAGAAACCCCATCTGATGTCCAGAGGGTGTCAGAATGGCCCAGCATATATTATACAATAGCTTTCGGTGTTTAAAATGCGGTATGCCTTGTCATCACCCACATTTTCAGTGTGTGAACCTTCATTTAAAACATGTCAATGATGTCAGCAGCGGTGAAACGCGGTCATCGCCGCTTGTTTTGTATTTGGTATGACTGTGAATCGTGTTCGACTGCGATCATCAGAACAGCAGAGGAGGCAACTGCTGTCCTGACTATCCGGGCTAGAATTTGACAATAGTGGAAAGTGTCTTGCCCAAGTTACATCCCCACTCTCTCGGCCAAGAGGGTTTTAGGATAGTTCCTAAAGCCAACTAGCCCCCATCCCCCTCCACCTCCCACCTCCACCCCCAGGCTACAGCACTAAAAAGCCAGCGCAGTTTTGCCTCCTAGTTTGAGATTTATAGTCCTTCACAAAAGACCAAGCTGTAAATGATTTCGTAGTGCAATGGAGGAACCATTGATAATACAGCTGTCACTTAGCTGTTGGCCCATTTGTATTTGGTACGAGAGGGTTAAGGGAGAGGGCTGTGCAGCAAAGCGGATCTGTGCAGGATGGAACAGCTGAACGAGGAGTCCATTCGGCCCTGAAATCGTCTTCTCTGGCTGTCGTCGCTGTGATGTGTAAAGACCATCCTGAAGGATCTGCCTTAGATGGTCCTCCCTTCTCTCTCCCTGCCCCTCTCTCCGAAAAGCAGAGGTTGGACCAGAGTATGTTACAGAGAGGGGGTTAGTTGTTAGAAACTGGTGGGATTCAGTTGGATGAGGGCCCTTAAAGTCCAATTCAAGGCTGTGGTAAAAGATGGTGTGGTTTGAGGAGTTGGATCCTGGAGATAGGGAGGGGGGCGGGAGTTTGGGGATAAGGACCCATTGCCTTTTATATCCAAGTCACTTGCAGGCAATTGAACTCTTGATTTTCTGTCAGTAATAGTGACGGGCGCAACAGCCGAATGGTTATAGCGTTGGACTTTCAATCTGATGGTCCCGGGTTCGAATCTCGGTAACGGCGCCTGGTGTGTAAAGGGTGGAAATTTTTTCGATCTCCCTGGTCAACATATGCGCAGACCTGCTTTTGCCTGAACCCCGTTCGTATGTATACGCACGCAGAAGATTAAATACGCACGTTAAAGATCCTGTAATCCATGTCAGCGTTCGGTGGATTATGGAAACAAGAACATACCCAGCATGCACACCCCCGAAAACGGAGTATGGCTGCCTACATGGCGGGGTAAAAACGGTCATACATGTAAAAGTCCCCTCGCGTACATACGAGTGAACGTGGGGGTTTCAGCCCACGAACGAAGAAGACGACATCAGCAATAGCTTTACCACAGTCAAGCTAGGTCGTACAGATATTTTAAAAGAACAATGTATCTATCGATACGACATGGACTCTATTGTTCAACGCTATTATCATTTAATGATTTTTCTAGCATACCTATAGAACACTATAACGCAACTGTCTGCTGCTTTCTCGGATTGTCTTTGCTGAGAAGGTGAAAGGTCAACGAATGAGGCAGGCAGGTGTTCTTTCCTTTGTGCTCTCCCTCAGTTGCTTTGCATGATGATGGAAATGACACTAGTAAAAGGAAATCCACGGCTAGACAACATGTATAACACTTGTATTGTACGAGAGCGAAGCGTTCCCTGAGTTGAAAGGGCCATCCATCTCAGCTGTTTCATTTCCATACCGTGGACATACACTGTTGGGTCAGGCACTGACATTTATACTTTTGACTTGTCAGTGTACGTCGGCGTAACCATATATATGCGAGTACCACTGGCCTTGGGCCCAGTATATAAAAAAGGGTGCACCGGAGACAAATGACCCTTTTTATTTATCCGGGCCCGGACAGGCAGACGGCTCTAAAATCGTTCCTTGTCGTGACGTGATGGACACACCGTTCAGGAACTGGAGGTTGGCGATGGGCTCTGTGTGTCTGGAGACGGGACATTATGGTGACAGCGTTTTTAAAGGGCACAGGCTCTGGCTCGGCCTGAAGCTCGTGCGGCCCAGACATAAAACAGCCTGACTTGACCTTTTTTTCCTTATCTCTCATGGTCTGTCTGAAGGAAGTTGTCGTGGCTGTTAATTCTTCGCTGTCATGGACCGCCCCTTTCACGTCAGGTTGGCAACGGTCATTCAAGAATCACGCAAGGGACAGGTTTAACAATTGTTCCCTCTTCCTCTGGTTACGAACTCACGACAAAACAATATAACTTACAGAATGAATAGCACTTTTGTATTGCAACTTTGTTTCTTGTTCGGCATAAAAGTAACCGATGTGCCACCATTCTGTCACAACGTGTATTCCCATGCTGATAAAACAACAGAGTAGCACGGTTGCCCATTAGTGATGCGCTCGACTAGGAAGCGAGTGTCCACGGCTTATGCATGTATGATAGTCAGTCGTGTACGACTATGACCACCAGAACGTCAGAGGAGGCAACTGCTGTCCCAACTATCTGGGCGAGAATTTGATTCCAGTAGAGAGTGTCTTGCCCAAGTAACAACCCCACTCTCTCGGCCAAGAGGGTTTTAGGACAGTCGGTGTTGGGATGGTTCCCAAAGGCCAGCTAGCCCCAAAGGCAGCAGCACTAAGAGCCAGTGCAGTCTTACCTCCGAGTTTTGAGAGTCATAGTCCTTCACGAAAGACTAAGCTGTAAATGACTTTCCATTGTAATGGAGAAACCATTGATCATACAGCTCTCACTTTGCTGTTGACCCAACTGTAAGCTTGTGTCAAGCTGAGCGTTGGAACACGGGTTAGGGTCCTATATAAGGATCGGGATTTTTTTGGTTTTACTTTCCCCATCACAAGACCTTGAGTAGTGGTCTGGGTGCTATTCTTTCGAATGAGACAACATACCGAAACCTCGTGTGCAGCATGCACTCAGTGCAGGTAAATGAACACATTGTGCATGTTTGACTTTGGTATTACTCGAAGCACTCTGCGAAAGAGTCTGTGGCAACAATTGAATTCCGAAGCGGAGAAAAAATCTTGCTCAAATCGATATCAATGTTGATGTGTACATTCTGTATTTAAACTGAACACAAACGTGCTTCATTGGCACTGAAAAGATGAAATCACAATTAAAGGCAGCAAGTTTGTTTGTGTTGGTGTCCCGAAGGTGACGAATTTCACAACAGTTCTATTTGTGGTAAAGTTTACGGTGAATATTGTAAAGCAGTACTTCTCTGTTGGTATGTGCTCTGTGTTTGTGTGTGGGTGTGCGTGTGCGTGCGTGCGTGCATGAGAGACAGAGAGAGAGAGGAAGAGAGAGAGTCAGAGAGTCCTCCACAAAACGGAAGTCAGTCATGACCTGAGCGTTGGCAGCCATGTCACACGCCAGGTACAGCGACATGACGCGTTTTATTTACATCGCGTGACTCAGCAGTGTCCGTCACGCCTGATGCCTGTGTCAGCTGGAAGTGGTGGAGGATCCCACGTTCTCTTTACTGTCTTCACATCTCTAATCCGGTGTCAGCTGGAAGTGGTGGAGGATCCCACGTTCTCTTTACTGTCTTCACATCTCTAATCCGGTGTCAGCTGGAAGTGGTGGAGGATCCCACGTTCTCTTTACTGTCTTCACATCTCTAATCCGTGTCAGCTGGAAGTGGTGGAGGATCCCACGTTCTCTTTACTGTCTTCACATCTCTAATCCTGTGTCAGCTGGAAGTGGTGGAGGATCCCACGTTCCCTTTACTGTCTTCACATCTCTAATCCGCTGTCAGCTGGAAGTGGTGGAGGATCCCACGTTCTCTTTACTGTCTTCACATCTCTAATCCGGTGTCAGCTGGAAGTGGTGGAGGATCCCACGTTCTCTTTACTGTCTTCACATCTCTAATCCGGTGTCAGCTGGAAGTGGTGGAGGATCCCACGTTCTCTTTACTGTCTTCACATCTCTAATCCGGTGTCAGCTGGAAGTGGTGGAGGATCCCACGTTCTCTTTACTGTCTTCACATCTCTAATCCGGTGTCAGCTGGAAGTGGTGGAGGATCCCACGTTCTCTTTACTGTCTTCACATCTCTAATCCGGTGTCGCTCCGTCCGTGGACAACGATTCGTTTTTGTTTTTCGTTTTGCTTCCCCCCCCCCCCCCCCCACACACACCTTGCTTGTCCTCCTAACCAGCTCCTCCCCCGTGTCAAGTGTTGTGGAGCCGCCGGGGTAGCGAAGGTGGGGTGGGGTGGGGAGGGGGTTGTAGAAGGGGCCGTGGGGGAAGGGTTGTGGTGTGTCCGTTGGCCGATTTGTCATCATTAACTTCTTTGTCTCTTCTTGCTGTATTATATATTCATACCTGTTTCCTTATGATGCCTGTGTCTCGCGTGTGTGTGTATGGATTATATGTTTGTCTCTCGATGTCTGTGCTGTGTCTATCTGTCTTGTTTCTTTGAGCTGACCGTTTCTCAGTTTGTCGTCTGTTTTTCTGTCCCCGTCCGTTTGTCTGTCTGACTCTCTCTCTCTCTCTCTCTCTCTCTCTCTCTCTCTCTCTCTCTCTCTCTCTCTCTCTCTCTCTGTGTGTGTGTGTGTGTGTGTGTGTGTGTGTGTGTGTGTGTGTGTGTGTGTTCCCTTCACGAACAAGATTGCTAGATATTAGACAGAGGTCTGACTACCAACTCCCCACACTCCTGTTTAAAAAAATCAGCCATTTTACGTCTTCAATTTTAGAACCCCTTAATTGAAAAAAACAAAACAAAACCAAAAACAAAAAAACAACCACACAACAAAACAAACAAACAAAACACATATACCAACAGCACTAACAGCATGGCTGAAAACTTCAACTGAGACCAGATCATGCACGAACTGATTCAGTTTCAGTTTCAAGCAGATGTCGAAGCATGGGGAATGACCCACATACGCTGCACCACAACAGCTGTGGAAAACAAAACTCGGAGCAGATGCCTGAACTTGGCACAAACCCAAGGCGCTGGTCATGCACAGAGTTGTTCAGACTGGAACTGAACGAACAACAGAAAGGACACAGCCGGAAATGTTCAGCAAAATTGCCTGTCACGAGCAAACAAAACAAAGCATGACATTTTTATGGAAAAAAAGGAAGAAAAAAACAATATCGGGAAAATCCGATTACAGTTCCATTAGGGACGTCATTTTCACGGAAATTATTTATTCCATACTATTTGTGGCCCTGATTCACAACTCCATTTTGACTTTTTGACACAGTGGTATTATACCCATTAGTTGATTCACAAAAAAGTTCATGTTTATATTTCACGTTTGATCTGATGTAGACATTGTCAATTTTTGGAGAAACGAAAAAGGGTCATTTGTCTTTTGTCAGTCCTTTTTTGGTGATTTAAAAGAGAGGCACTGGGTTGAGAAGCAGGGAATCTATTCGTTGCTCTTGAATATGCTCGCGACATTTCTGCTTCTCTTATAAGAGGGGAAATAGATAATTCATCACTTAACAATTACTACAAACAAAATAAGAGTTCTAAAGAGTTTTGTTGCTTCGATCGAAATCAAGTGATTTAGCTGTGCCTTACAAATAAGATGGTGACTATTTCATCTCCTTCAGATTGTTCGGTCTGTGTGGATTCACTTGCATATAAGTGTGCTGAGGATCCAAAAGCTGATCGTTTTTGGTTCGGAAATTCTGTGTTGTCATAAATATTTGTCACGCATTAGAAACGCACTATCAAAGCACAGTTGGAACGTTTTGATCATCTTCTTGTTCGCCTCCTCACAGTGTCAGTCCACCCCGCCTAATGAAAGACGCCGTCCTCTTCAAGTTCTGTCTGGAGCAATGGAGCTTGGTGTGCAGAAAGGCAGGTGTTCGCCACACGTCTCTCTGAGCCCTCCTTCTGGAGGGGACAGGTCTGAAGAATGCGTTCTGGTGTTTGGTCTTCGAGACACCAGTAACAGATGGTTCTCGGTCGCAGCATTAAACGTTTTGATGAAAGCAAAAAATAGCTATACTGGCATGTCATGATAGTGAAAACTACAGTTGTGAGTACGTCTTCAAACCTTGTGAAAAGACCATGAGCACATAAATGACATGTAGTCTGAATGAGCGTCTTCGCAGCTGAGTATTTAAGCAGTTCATTGGATCACATATCGAATAGGGCTCCGCTATGAAACGACAGGCGGACTTCTCACCAGGTTGTTTCCTCGCAGATAACTCGACGTAAAGAGCGTCAGCCAATGGGTCGTTAAGCTCAACAGCTACAAGCATTCCAAAGGTCGTGGGTGGGTTCAATCCTTCGAACGTTAACGTACTGTGTAGCCGGTTGGGCAGGGTTCTCTCACCACATCAGTACAGGTTCTTTTCAAGCCTTTATTGAGGACGGGGAACCTGTCGGGACATGGGTAAAGGGAACAGGAGAGCGGGGAGATAAAGGGCAAGGGACTGTACTCGTACAAGGGGGAAATAAATAAGTAAATAAATACCCCGATCAGGTTGACAGAGACACACACACAATGCTGTTGCCTTTTCCCTTTTCCAGCTAAGTGAGAACTGATGAAATTACCGTTACTGGTCCTAAAAGGAAAGGTAGGAGCTCACTTCGAAAAACATTTCAAGATGCAGCAGACCCATCCTGCATGAATATTATTTTGCACGTGAAGTAATCACGCTAAAGCTAACAGTGTGTGTGTGTGTGTATGTGTGCGTGCGCACACACACACACACACACCACATTCTCTCTCTCTCAGCGGGGCAAAGAGAACAATTTCACCCTGTTACACTGCATAAACAGTGTATGGCTTTTTCGTGAATTTCGTGTCCAGTGCTGGCACTGTTGGATAAGTGGTCCATGAAAAATGTGTGTGTTTATATATATATATATATATAAATAAAGAAAGAAGAAAATTACCTGCCATTCTCTAGTTTGTGTGTCAAACAAACTGCAGGTATCTCTGTTGATACCGTTAAAGTAATAGATGGATTTCCTTTGAACCCCCTCTTCCTGGTTATCAGTGTGCACCAAATCACTGTCAACCCGAATGCGGCCGGGACGAGCGAAAAAAAAAAAAGGGGGGGTGGGGGGGGGGGGGGGGACTGCTGTTAATGTGCTCGGTGTCGTCTGTTTTTAGCGCTCCGTCCCGATGGCAGTAAACTGTGAAGAGTGAACGCTAACATACCTTGACGTCCTCGTTTTCTTTTCTTTTGAATTGTGTGTGTGTGTGTGTGTGTGTGTGTGTGTGTGTGTGTGTGTGTGTGTGTGTGTGTGTGTGTGTGTTGTCTCTGTTTTTGTTGTTGTTGTTTTTATATTTGCCTCCACTTGTGTTAAACGTAAAACATTTTCGGTGGTGTTGTATCCGTGGTGTCGGTTAGTGCAGCAGCGCCTGTGTTTATTGGTGACAGTCATGGCCAGCGCTTGCAGAGCGGTGAGCACGTTGTTTTGCCCACTTGGGAGTCACCCAAAGCCAGGGAGACCACACTAAAATCCGTGGCGCGCTCCCCTTGCCAGATATTTTTGTCCCACACATGTCTTTGTTAAAAAACACACCAAAAAACAACAAACAAAACAAAACAACCAAACAAACAAAAGCAAATCTGCCGGCCAATGGCTTGCAGGGCTTCCATTCTTGCAGGAAAAACCTCACCTCTCTCTCTCTCTCTCTCTCTCTCTGTGTGTGTGTTCTGAACGAACTTTTTTAACGAGCGATTTCCAGCTCATACCCAAGAAGATTAGGTTATTCACACACACACACACACACACACAAACACACAGAAAAAACCCGATACATTTAGCGTAAAGAGGGGGTGAAATGGGTGGAGGTTAGCGAATGATGAACAAGGGAAATAGCACACACACACACACACACACACACACACACACACACACACACACACACACACACACACACACACACAAAATAGACTAAAGAGACCATCAGTTGAGTCAGACACAGGTAGGTGCACGCACATACGTATATACCACTCGATCCAAGGCTGGGAAATTGTTCGTGCATCTGTATTGCTAAGCAGCAGTAACAGCAGCAACAGCAGCAGCAGCCTACCTAACCGTCGACTGCCAGTTTCCGTGGGGCTGTGTGTGTTGTTGATGTTGTTTCACAGTGAAGTGAGCTGCGCCTCTCGTTTGGATCCATGTGCAGAGAGCGCTGACAGAGTTACGAGCAGGCGGATTACGGCGCCAGAAAGAAGATCCTGGGAGAGCTTTTGTCATGTCATCTTGACTTTCCGTGCCGGGCATGAGGCCCCTGCTTTTATTTACGAGGTGCGGGGTAAGGGGGCGGGGTGGGGTGGGGGGGGGGAGTCGGGTGGGAAGGGGTGGAGGGGCTGTGGGGAGGGGAGGGGGGGACTGAGGGTTCGGGGGGAAGGGGTTTAATTCCTGCTTTAATCCCCTGACAGCCCCCGGACTGGTGTCAGGTGGCTGGTGTATAACACCTGATCTATACCCGTCCGCCCACCCACCCCTCCCCCGCCACCCTTACCGGTTTACTGTTCCCCTCGCCCCGCTGTGATGGTGTGTGTGCCTGCCTGCCCGTTCAGTGAACCATGGTCACCATTGAGCGTACAGTGACAGTGACAGCGAGTGTGGAGGAAGTACGGGTACCAACTGTACCCCCTTTGTTCCACCTCCTGTTTGTGATAAGAAAAAGGTGACAGAGATGGTTAAGACGCTTCTCCGCCAGTGCAGTGTCCGTGAGGACATTGGTTCCGTTCATTCCCTCCTGCTCTCACCATAACTCTGACTGGGAAATCAAACTGAGCGTCTGATGAGACGATAAACCGAGGTTCCGGGTGCAGCACGCATTTGGCGCACTGAAAACCCCCCACAAAAAACAAAACAGAACGCATGTCAACAAGTGGAGTGATGGCCTAGAGGTAACGCGTCCGCATAGGAAGCGAGAGAATCTGAGCGCGCTGGTTCGAATCACGACTCAGCTGCCGATATTTTCTCCCCCTCCACTAGACCTTGAGTGGTGGTCTGGACGCTAGTCATTCGGATGAGACGATAAACCGAGGTCCCGTGTGCAGCATGCACTCAGCGCACGTAAAAGAACCCACGGCAACAAAAGGGTTGTTCCTGGCAAAATTCTGTAGAAAAATCCACTTCGATAGGAAAAACAAATAAAACTACACGCAGGAAAAAATACAAAAAAAATGACTGGCGCTGTAGTGTAGTGACGCGCTCTCTCTGAGGAGAGCAGCCCGAATTTCACACAGAGAGATTTGTTGTGATAAAAAGAAATACAAATACAAACACAAACAAGAGTGTTGTCCTCTGGCAAAATGATGTGGAAGAAAACCACTTCGGTGGATGCATATATATATATATATATATATATATATATATATATATATGCATGCACTCAAGGCCTGACAAGCGCGCCTAGCAGATGTAGCGTATACGGATTTTCCGAACGCAGTGACGCCTTCTTGAGAAACTGAAACTAAAAATTTTGTGATGCGGACGGTGCGGGTTTTGTTTTAACCCATTGACTCCTGCTGATGAGTACGCTCGTCAATGAAGGTCTGTCGTCTAACAGTGGTGAAACTGAGCTTTCACGTAAGGTTACCAGTCTTCATACTTTACTGCTACTACTACTACTGCTACTACTACTACTGCTACTGCTACTACTACCACCACCACCACTTCCTGTCCATCGTCATCGTCATCGTCGGATTGCATTAGTTTATTTACAAAAGGGTTTTTTTTTTTCTCTACACAAACAGAAGTGATGGCTGCTAGAGTTCGTGCCACGTTTCTTTTCACCATTAATGATGAAGTCTGGATTCTCCTATTTCGTGTCACCACGAAACGGGCGAAGGGCCATGTTCATCGCTACCATCATCGTGTTCATAATCATCGTTGTGATCAGCCATCGTTTCATCTCATCCTGATTATCATTATCATCTTCATCTCATCTTTCTCTATTTCACACAAACAGCACATTAATAAACATTGAAGCTTTTCTAGCGTTCCGTCGTGCCGTGCTGGGCTATTGCTCACGGTGACCTCAACTCTAGTTACGAACATTACGTCTGATAGATAATATTTTGGGGCAAAAAAACAACATCATCGACAACAAAAGGACTTGGAATAGTCTGTAAGAAATTGGTCTTATGAAATGATATGATAGGATATGATGTGCTTTGATATGATATAATGACATTTTACGAAGAATTTCTTTGGCCTGCTCCTGAGGAATCTTGGAATCTCTTGGAATCTTTGTTTTTGTAACTTCTTTAACATGTTCAGCGTTTTGTGAGCTAGCTTTTTGTTCTGTTATGTAAGAGAAGGCTGATCATCTCTGACCAAGGTACACCGAGGACTGACATTTACAGACATTTCCACCGTCGACGTAAACACGTATCTGGCAAGGCAATGTGGCAGCGCTATATATGCCATTAGGTCACCAGTGTGTGTGTCTGTGTGTGTGGGTGGGGTGGTGGTGGTGGGGTGGTGGTGGGTGTTTGTGTGTGTTTGTGCGTCCTGGTGCACGTACGTGTGTCTTCAGTTTAACGTCTTTCCATTTGAAGTGATATTAGTCGTACGTGTGTGTGCGTGCATGTGTGTCTTTGTGTGTGTGTGCGTTTGTGTGTTTTTGCGCGCACGCTTTCATTTGCGCTCACTCGCATGAGCACACCTACGTGTAAAATAGAAAGAGACACACACGCAGAGAGAGAGAGAAAGAGACAGAGACGGAGAGAGAAAGCACCGAAATTACTGCAGCTATAGACAGGATTCGACGAAATTGTTGTCTTCTCTCTATCTTTCCCTCCCTCCCTTTCTCCCTCTCTCTCCCTCTCTCTCGCCCCTCTCCCCCTCGCTCTTTCTCTCCCCTTGTATTCAGCATCACTCCCTCAGGATCTCTAAAGAACTGCACCCCCCCCCCCCCCCCACCATCTTTCCTCCCACATATAATAGATAGAACCTACTGTTCAAGCAGCAACACAATACCCGCACCGTTCTTCATCCAGTCATTCTTCATGGTACTTGTCCTCCCCTGTGAATGAATAAAATCCCTTTCCTTCCCCACCCCCTCACCCCCCACACCTCCCCCGTTTTATTATCAATCACTGCCACACTGATTCGGGCATCAGCACACATTTCCTCCTGGCTTGTCGATTGATTGGACGCAACAGAAATGAAGCGGTCCGCTTGATAAGCATCAGTCATTTTGTGCCGACTTGGGCAAGGTGAAATCAAACCACATCACGGACAAACCAGTCCAGCGAGGGATGGGGGAGTGGCAGCCTATCTGACCGCACACATTCCCTTGGAGTCCAGCGACTAATGATGTTTGTGGAGCGACCCAGGGGGTAGGGGTAGGGTAAGGTGTGGGGGTGGGATGGGAGAGGATAATCACCCACGGTTTGGTGCGCAAAGATCGGGCGGTAAGTCTCGGTGCATTGTTGGCGGGGGTCTTTTGGCATAACGGTTCTCGGGAGACTGACTCTTGCTGGGGAGTCTAGTTTTTTTTATGTCATGGTTTTGTGACAGTTCAGACCTCCCTCTCTCTCTGGATGGGGGGCGCTGAGCCAAGTCTGGGGCTGGTTTTGTTGTTTTGAGAGATTCTATCAATCATTACGGTTCTTTCCTGAGAGAGAGAGAGACAGAGAGACAGAGAGAGAGGCGGGGAGGGGTGGGTGGGGTGGTGGAGCAGGGTGTTAGGGCCACATACTTTGGTCTAGCTTGGAGATGAAAGCGATTTGTCACTGTGGGGAAAGATGAAATCCTTTATGGTCTCTGTTGATACCCAGATGACTACATAGTCTACGTGATGACACTGCTGCAAAACCTTTAAAATTTCCGATAAGATTCGAAGCAACAGTTACATGGAAGCATTTTATACACAATTCGACTTTAAGCTTAAAAGACGGGATTCGTTAAGCTCCGTGAATCCCCGCTCCCCCCCCCCTCCCCCTCCTCCCCCCGACCCCCTTTTTTGGTGCTAATTGTTCTTCTGGACATACCTGGCTGACTGGGAATGAACCTGTCCTGGAAGACAAGGTGAGCTAATAGACTGTGGCTGATATATCAGCGGTATGAATTCCATCGGTAATGGGCAAGAGAGATTCGATTGTCAGTTTGCGTCCCACCTGATATCTGCCATCCCATCCGCAAATGCCCTGGCAGTGCGTTTGTGGTGCACACCTTTTGGAGCGAAATCCATCGTCTGTATAGCTCCAACACATTCACACACACACACACACGCGCGCGCGCGCGCGCGCGCGCATGCGCGACGAGAGAGAGAGAGAGAGGGGGGGGGGGGAGGGCGGTTGTGTGGTTACCTGAGAAATACTAGACGATTCTACACATTAAAAAATCAACGACCGAATCGCACATGAGCTAGCACATCGGTCCGCGAGCTCAGGTGTGTGTGTGTGTGTGTGTGTGCGCGCGCGCGCGCGCGTGACATCTGCTTTTATTGCTGACAAGTATTGCAACACCGTTGTTTTCTTCATCAATGATTCTGTCACCACCCCCACTCTCACACACCCACACCATCAGCTTCCTGGCAATACTGTGGCAGTCTCTGGAGAGGGGTCTGGTTTCCTGCACTGACAAAACAAGAACTCTGGGGGGGTTGGTGACTGTCCGCGGGATACTTCGTTAAAGTTAAAACACGCACACACACGCGCGCGCACACACACACACACACACGCACGCACGCACGCACGCACACGCACGAACGCACACACACACACACACACACACGTAGATTCGATCCCGAAGAGGTGGGTAGTGCGCGCTGGCGTGTGTGTGTGTGTGTGTGTGTGTGTGTGTGTGTGTGTGTGTGTGTGTGTGCAGAGATCGGACACGCAGATTGCTTCCTGGGGAATTTTCTGTTGTGACATGGTGATTATTTTCGTGAACTTGTGTATACTGGTGCGAATGAGAGAGAGAGAGAGAGGGGGGGGGGTGGGTGGATGGACCAATTGTGAAAGAGAGCGTTAGGGAGCTAGAATAGATGTATAAGTGAATGACTGAGTGAACGAACGAATGAATGACTTTTTATCAATGGAATAGAATAATAAGCACATTAGTCTTGTTATCATTTTGCCTCCTTACGAAAAAAAAAAAGTTAAAATAGAACAAATAGATCATGCGAAAAAAGCATACAAGTACACTGGAAAAGAGAGGAGATGGCGAGAGAGAGAGAGAGAGACAGAGAAAGACAGACAGAGAGAGACAGATAAAGAGAGACAGAAAGGATAGGGGTGAGTGAGAGACAGAGAGACATATATAGAGAAAGAGAGAGAGAAATAGAGAGTGAGAGATAGAGAGTGGGGACCGGGGGATGGGGATGGAAGGGGGGGGGGGGGGGAGATTTGACACACTAGTTTGCATGCTCATGTTCATTTTCGTTTTATTATAGACCATTGACTATGTGCTTCTGTCTATCAACACTTGTTATGACACGAATTTCCATACAGAGTCGGGTGCAGGAGCCGTTATGTCTGTCTATGGTCAGGACTGCAAATCCACATTTCTTCACTGATTAATCTTACCAAAGACAACAGTGGCGACGATAACCGCTGCTGTCATCACTAAAATGTTACAAAGCGGGAAGGTTCTCACAATGAATCGAAGAGGTGGATGAAGACAAAAGATCACCGTCTTTCCAAGGGCGGCAGCTATAGGCTGAGCCAGTCAGACCCCCCCATCCCCCCCCCCCCCCCCGCCCCGTGGACGTCGGACAGGGTCTCTGTGGGTGAAAGAAGTTTACAGTCGGGTCAACAGCAAAGTAAGAGCTGTATTATCAATGGTTTCTCCATTGCAATCGGAAATCATTTACAGCATAGTCTTTTATGAAGGACTATGACTCTCAAACTAGAAGGCAAAGTTGCACTGGCTCTTAGTGCTGCAGCCTTGGGGGGCTAGTTGGCCTTTGGGAACCATCCCAACGCCGACTGTCCTAAAACCCTCTTGGCCGAGAGAGTGGGGACGTAACTTGGGCAAGACAACCTCCACGATAATTAAATTCTAGCCCAGAATGTCGGGACAGCAGTTACCTCCTTTGCTGCTCTCATGGTCATAGCCGAACTCGACTGACCATCATACATGGGTGAAAGAAAGGGAGAGGACTGGTCACCTCGAAACAGTTAACCCCCACCCCACCCCACACCCCTAGACGGCAAACTGACCATTCGGTTTTCAAGCACGTTTGGAGTGGTTCGACTTATTTTAAGGAATGACTGGCAGACTTAAAATTTCGAAACGGCGCTATTCGTGGCCTGTCAAAGAGTCTGCTACAGCGAAGTATTCATTGAAACACACACACACACACACACACACACACACACACAACACACACACACACAGAAAATGAGAGAGAGAGAGAGAGGGTGGGGATAACAAAACAGAAATCGCACACCCGAGTTTGATGAAATACAAATACCCATCGTGCAGATTACGCACGCGGGTGTGGCATGCGGGTGTGAAGAGCTTTGGAGGGAGGTGAGAAGTGCCATGCCCACTATGGGTTGATTGATTAATTAATTCATTGCTTTCGATTTACATCGATGATCAAAAGTATCCGAAAGAGCGACATTTATTACGGAAACAAATGAAGAGGGGTCACGGTTATTAGTCATACGTGCTCTCCACGTCTCTTGGGTGTGTGTCGTGACTCATGTGGACGAACGCCGGTCTCCAGTTCAGAAGGGTACACAGTTCGAATCCCCTGGGGTGTCCAAAACAAAGGGGGGAAAATTCGTTCTCTAGAGGACTGTGATTGGAGTGGCGATCTCCACTCTAGAGGGGACGCTCACCAAGTCTGGCTCTCCGACCAAGAGGTAGGTGTCGGTCGATAGGGGGGCCGTAGTAGGTGGTGTCCTGCGTATGTTGAAAATCAGAACACGGGTACTACTGAACACCCACCGAAGTCATTCAGCAGCAACAGTGCAGGGTCTCCTCTAGTGTGTGGCCTTTTGGAAACCTAGCATTGCTAGTTCCCCGCCCCTTGTGG
>NC_134876.1:57761219-57771219 GCF_041734735.1 Babylonia areolata
ACTCCATCTTATCCGTGTATGCTAGCTCAGACTGTACAGAAAAAAAAAGTCTCCTTTTTCTGTCTTTCGTCTTCTTCATACGTGTCTCTCTCACCCCCCTATACCACCCTTCTCTCTCTCTCTATTTCAGACTATTGTACGCCAAAAGTAAGCAAAAACATTTCGATGTAACTTAAGGAAAAATAGCAACAACAACAACAACAACAAAACCAAACTTACCAACCTGTGGCATAACGGCGATTGGCGGTATGGGCCCGGGCAGGAAGGCAGCAACAGATCACGACAGAGAAGAGAAAATCAGTGCATAGCATTGCAGCATCTCGAGAGATCCCCCCCACCCCACCCCCTCCTCCTGAACCCCCAACCCCCCAACCCCCAAAGAAGCATAACAACGAACATACAAAAAAAAAAAAAAAAAAATTAAAACCCAAAACGACTTCCTCCTCATGTGAAGTGATGGCCTAGAGGTGACGCGTCCGCCTAGGATAAAATACAAAAAATGGGTGGCACTGTAGTATAGCGACACGCTCTCCCTGGGGAGAGCAGCCCGAATTTCACACAGAGAAATCTGTTGTGATAAAAAGAAATACAAATACAAATCTC
Source organism: Babylonia areolata (assembly GCF_041734735.1). NCBI lineage: Eukaryota > Metazoa > Mollusca > Gastropoda > Neogastropoda > Buccinidae > Babylonia > Babylonia areolata. Next base: position 57,761,823 of record NC_134876.1, read on the forward strand.
ATCACACGTTGACTGTGTCCCCTCACCCCTCAATCTCCCACTCTCCACTCCCACCCCCACCTCTACAGATCTCTTCTTTCCCCTACTCTTTCATGAGACAGAGACGCTTGATTCGAACCATTAATTTCTGCTTTGCAGCAGCGCGTCAGCTAGTATGATCCTACTGATAAATAAGGGGAAACAGAGAAATAAACCCCAGAGTTTAGAGACGTCATTTCTTGTTCAATATGTTTTCTTCTCTTCTCTTCTCTTCACCCGACTTTAAATAAAGCATGTAACCTCGAACGTGGATGACAACAACATTCATCAGAGCCTCCGCCATGACCCGGGCCTTGACAACAATAATTCTAGAAATCTGTTGAGGGCATGTTAATTCAAAATAAAAATAAAAAGCGCTGTGTGACTCACTTCTTCGTAAGGTTGCAACGACCCTGTGAACTTGACCACAAATCTACGAAAACGGTAATTAAAAAAAGAAAAAAAGAAAAAAAAAGAAAAAACGAATAACCTGGCGAGAGAAAAAGAAGCGTGTTGCTTGAAAAACCACCTGTATACAGACCTCATCTCTACCCCCTTCCTCTCCCCTCCTTCCGCCCCCCCCCCCCCCCCCCCCCACTCTCCCCTTTTTCTTCCCTGATCTCCCACGTTACAAACGAAGAAACAAAGCAAAAAGAGCAAACAAGTATGTTAACTAGTTAAGTCCCGTGGCAGAATCGGTTACGCGTTGTACGTATGGTCCAGTGTTCACCGGTGATCAGGATTAGAGGCCCCCGTTTCAGCAAGGTGTTGTGTTGTGTCCTTGGGGAAAGGCGCTGTACTCCGCTCCATGGTCCTCACTCCACCCAGGTTTAGAGAATGGGCTCCTGACTTCGGTTGGGGAAGGTTATTAAAACGGCGGAAGGCAGGGGACTGGGGCCCCGAACCTTCCTGTCTCGAGTCCTGGAGAGCCAGGTGCATTGCTCCGTCGGACGGAAGAGCCTAGTGTGGTCGTAACCCGCTACTAACTGTGTGTAGTATGGAACTGACCCAATGGCGTAGTTCGGTCAACGTAGGCATTGAGTCACGTGTGACTGTCAGAAAGTTAGAACCAAGTAATGAAAGTGGCATCTGAATACTATGGGTTCATATCAAGTCACTGCCTTGATGGCCGTTAAAACCAATGGGACCTTCCGCCTCACACCTTAACGAACGAAACAGGATAAAACAAAACACGAAAAAACAACAACAAACAAACAAGCACTACAAACAAAACCACCTCTGGTCAACCTGTGGCATGACGAAGAACGGTTAGACCGAGGCAGCAGCAGCAGCAGCAGCAGCAGCAGCAACAACAGATGACGATAGAGAAGAAATCAGTGCACAGCATCTCCAGACGTCTTCTCCACCCTCACCCCCCCCCCCCCCACCAAACCCACCGGCTTGAGTTGTGTCCCCTGAAGACCTCTTCTTTCCCCTATCAACCTCTCTCCTTTCCCCATTCCTTTCTCTGCGGGGAGAGAGAAAGATGAGAAAATTATACGAGATTCACATCCGATTTGATTTTTTTTCATCTCCCAAGCCGTTGAGGGAGTGGGGGGTCGTGGGGAGTTGGGGGGAGGGGGGGCGAGGGGGGGGGGGGGGGTCCTTTAGAAATCACAATTTCTCTCGCTTTGTCAACTTGTGGGTTATGGAAGGCGGCAGACGCCGCCCCTCTTGGGACTTTTTGAGAGATGGAAAGCAACAGGGTGAGAGGGTTGGGGGGGGGGGGGGGGGGGGGGGCGATCGGGGGTATTGTTGGGATTGGGGAGGGGAGGGGAGGTGTAAGGGTGCTTGGTGAGGATGGGAAGAACTAGGGGATTGGGGGTGGTGGTGGTGGAGCGCGGGGGGGTGGTGATGGGTGTGGGGGGTTGGAGGATTGTGATTAAAGTTTTCCTTCGGCCGCCCCCTTGCCTTCCCTCCCCCCACACTTCCACTACTTCTTTCCACCTCCATTGTCCCTTCTCCCTTCTCGCCCTTCTTCCCACAAACCCTCGATATTCCGTCGTCCGCGACCTCTTCCTTCTTGGGAGGACACACACACACACACACACACACACACACACACACACACACACACACACACACACACACACGCGCGCGCGCGCGCACGCACGCACGCACGCGTGCACCAACAAACACACACGCACACACACTCGCCCCTATTGCCGATAATTATGATCTTCAGGGATAACAATTGCGTGCGTGCATTCGTTCATGCCCCCCCCCCTCCCCCCTCCCTCCCCCCCCCCCTCTCTCTCTACTCAGAATGAGATAGGGGGTTGGGTGAGAGATGGAGAGCTGTCATAAGTTATTTATATATCATTAAGTCGTTTGTTTATTTGCGTACTTGTTTGTTATTTGTCGTTTCCGTGGCGAGGAAAGGAAGCGGATAATGTGAAGTGACCGCCGCATTATATCAGCGGGTTAGAACTGGATTTGGAGCATGCTGATTTTCAGGTGTCGGAAATGTGCAGCACAGGAATCGACATGGGGTAGAGGGGCTGGTGGAGGGAGAGGGGGGGGGTCTGCATGTACATGAATGGAAACGCGAACTCTGGAACATTAACAAACAAGAAAAAAGAAAAAAAGAGTTCGAAAACTCCCTCCCTCCCTCCCCCCCCCCCCCTCCCTCTCTCTCTGTGTCTCTTTCTCTCTGTCTGTAGCCCATAATTATAGTCGGGACAGCAGAGTTGCCTCCAATGCTGTTCTGATGGGCATAGTCGGACACGACTATCATACATTCATTCACGCATTCTCTCTCTCTCTCTTTCTCTCTCTCTCTCTCTTCTCTTTCCTTTTCTTTCCCTCTCTCTCCCTCTATCATCACTCTCTCTCTTTCTCTCCCCCACCTCTCTCTGTGTCAAAACCGGTCTGTTATTTAGTTTGAAATAATACCGATTTCTGCATCCTCCTTGTGATGTGGCTGGTTTGGGAATATCTATTGAAAGAAGAAGAAAGAAGAATCCAAGCATTCGAAACCAAGTGCTTGAGGAGACTACTACACATCTCCTACAAGGAGCACAAGACCAATGACTATGTGCGGAGCCTGGTCAGCAACCTTGTTGGGCCCCAAGAACCACTGCTGGTGACTGTCAAACGACGGAAGATGGCATGGTTTGGTCACGTCATACGACATAACACCCTCTCCAAAACCATCCTGCAAGGGACTGTAGAGGGAGGGCGCAGACGGGGGCGGCAGAGAAAGAGCTGGTCCGACAACGTCAAGGAATGGACCAAAATGACGATGCCAGATCTCCTCACGACAGCTGCCAACGAAACGGCGTGGCGAGCTATGACATCTTCATGTCCCCCCAACGACCCCAGCGGTCGAGGGAATGAGTGAGTTAGTGAGTGAGTGAGTGATATGTAATAGTAATACGCACAGCAAATCGTCATGAGGTCATGAGGTTTGAAATGGAACGTCTGATGTATTTGTGTGTGGTTGTGCGTTTGCGCAGCGCGCGTTCTTCGGGTCGTGGGTGTTGATATCGTTTCTGTTGAAGAAGCAGAAGGAGAGGAGGAGGAGGAGGAGGGGGAGGAGGAGAAAGAAGAAGAAGAAAAAGAAGAAGGTTATGTTGACGATGATGATGAGGATAGTAGCGTTGCCGTATCTTCTACAGATTGGTTTCCTACCAGCAGCTGTATTTTCAGCTCTCTGGAAAACCTGAGTCTCCCTCCCCCCCCCCCCACCCCCCCCCCCCCCCCCCGGCCCCCTTAAACATTAGAATCCAATTAATTGTCTGTGGCAGGCAAAGCGATCTGGACTGGCCCAACACTTGTGCACACAGACTGACAGAGACAAAACAGCATCAGCACAAATTCCAACCCCCTCACCCCCCCCCCCCCCACCCACACCAACCCCCCACCAATCCGACCCCCCAACAGAACCGTGTAACCACACAGTGTCACATCGACACTGAAGCGAAAGGTAAACACACCCGATTAGAAAAACCAGTTTGGCCAGCAGCTGAAACGAATGACTGAATGAAAACGACCACGCAAAGCAAAAAAAAAAAAAAGGCCAGGACAGCAACAGATTGAGGGGACGGAGGACTAGAACGCCGCTTCGAAACAATGACGATGCCAGTAGGGAGAGCAAGGTCAATTTATCTGGGGGGGGGGGGGTGTTTTTGTTTTTATTGGTGTTTTTTTTATTTTTTTTATTCCGGTGCAGAGACAAAGACAGGCAACATGGCGTTTTTTCCCCCCACTGACAAAGCAGACTCACCCCTCTGATGATAGCGTCGATAACGCCAGCCACCGTCCGGACGTAAACTGTTCTCTCAGCATCGCCAACAGTCACACATACGCGCCAAATTTAGCGCTATCTCCCACCCACCCGACCCCATCACCATCCATCCCTACCCCGAGCTGGAGTGGGAGGTCGGAGGGGAGGGGGGAGGGCGGAGAGGGGGGAGGTTGTAGTGGGGGGGGGGGGGGGGGGGCCGGAGGGCGATGATATAAAGACAACAAACGGCATCACTGGACCGGACTCACCGATAAATCCCCATTGGACGGAACTCACGCATGGAGCGCATGAAAATTAATAACAGTACAGGAAGATGGGTGGGGGAGAAATATCGTAAAAAAAAAAAACAAAAAAAAAAAAACCCTGAAGAAAAGGACTCCAGAGATCCAGTCACATCTGATCCGTGTACAGAAAGGGGGCAATAATCGGGCAGAAACCAGAGAGCCTTGATGCCAAAGGGTGGGCCACAGCAAAATGGTCACGGCAGTGATGGATACGTCCATGGCAAGTGTTTTACCGCCCCCCCCCCTCCCCCCTCCCCTCCCCTTGCCCCATGCATCATGACGTCGACTGTCTGGATTAGATACTGCACACGACAAGCTGAGGGGAAGAGTGGAGAGGAGGGGATAGGGGTTGGGGGGTTTAGGGGGGTCCGGGGTGGGATTCTGTCAAGATTTTTCCTTACAACCCTCGCTTAGCTATATAGTGTAGTGCAAGACGCGATCCGTGTTCTCTGTTGACGTACAACAAGTTACAAGGGGGCGGACTGCCGACGCTGTAACTGTGACGGACGAACCCGGGTGTGGCCGTGCATGGGGGAATCTAAAAATGAGCGGCGTGGGAGTAATGCCACTGAAATGGTGCAGATGATGGGGCTGCAAAAAAAAAAAAGAAAAAAAAAAAAAAGAAGAAAAAAAAAAGTTACAAGGTGTGTGTGTGGGGGGGGGGGGGGGGGGGGGGGGGAGTTGATGGCCTTTGAAAGAAGAAGAAATAGAAACAAGCTTCGTCTTTCTTCTCTTTTCCAATTGACGTACAGTAGACACACGCGGGGGTAAGTGTGTGTGTGCTGTGCGGGGTATGGGGTGGGATGAGGGTGGGGTGGCTGGGCAAAAAAAGAAAGATATACACCCCCTTTCTGCCTGATTCAGAGTAACAATGGAAATATGTCAGAATGCTACATTGGTTGAAACGTTACAGGAGCTTGGAGATAGCGTTCACTGTTGCTTTCGCGGGCCCATAAACCGCTCGGTGAGGAATGCTCTATTCTTCTCGGCGGCAGTATTTATCAGTGCAAAACGAATCCTTCTTCCGCAGCCTTGAGACAGGGGGGCGCGGAGAAAGGCAGATAGCACTGTTCTTGTGTTCAAGTGGTCTGGGCTGCACAGGGACGGGGGCGGGGGCGGGGTTGTAGGAAGGAGGTGTGTGTCACTATGTGTGTGTGTGTGTGTGTGTGTGTCTCACTGAGATATATGTTTACGTCTGATACATGTCTATGGTATGTGTGTGTGTGTGTGTGTGTGTGTGTGCGTGCGTGCGTGTGTGTGTGTGTGTGTGTGTGTGATATGTTTACATCTAATACACGTTTATGCTCTTCTCTCTCTCTCTCTCTCTCTCTCTCTCTGTGCGCGTGCGTATCTCTCTCTCTCTCTCTTTCCCTCTGTGTCAGTGTGTGTGTGTGTGTGTGTGTGTGTGTGTGTGTGTGTGTGTGTGTGTGTGTGTGTGTGTGTGTGTGTGTGTCAGAGCGTTGTGAATGCCTGCAATGAGCATGTCTGGCGCTGAGGACTGACCTCCAGGATGCCTTTTGTGAGGCTGATAGCTTATCTGCCAGACCCCCTGCTTTTTGCTGCACTGTAGTCTGGCTTTTCGTGTGTGTGTGTGTGTGTGTGTGTGTCGCGGAGACAGAGGAGAACTGAGGGATCGGTTGAACACAGGGCTATTTCTTTCTTTCGTTCTTTTGTTTAGTTTTATGCGCTACTCTATTTTCCGTTCTTTCTTCCATTTCGATTTCACCGCTCTCCATACCCCATTTCTGTTCTTTCTTTCTTTCTTTATTTATTTTCACCCTTCCTTCCTTTCTTTCTTTCTTTTTTTTTATTCTTATTTTTTTTGGGGGTTTTGTTTTGTTTTTTGGTGTGTTGTTTTTGTTGTTTATTTTTCTTTCTCCGGTTTTTGTTGTTGGGCTTTTCCCGCCTTTTTAAAAATTTTTTTATTTTTTAGTCTTTTTCTGTCTTCCCACTCTCGTGTTTTTTTTCTTTTTCTTTCTTTGTTTATTTTCTTTTTTTCTTTTTTCTTTTTATCGGTTTGTTGGTTGTTGTTTTTTTCTTTTCTTTTCTTTTTCTGATATTTCTTCTTTCTTTCTTTCTTTCTTTCTTTCATACTTTCTGTCTTTCTTTTTCCCTTCCCTTTGGTTGCATTTTTCGCGGCTACAGTTTCGGAAACAACGAGAAGCTTGTATCGGTCGAATCATGGCGAGACCGCTTGTCGTCAGTGTGTGTGGGCACTGAGAAACAGGCATTGACGTTTTCTCGTGCCGTGGTTCGTTCGTGCGCAGTTAACTGTTTCGGGAAAGCGGCTCACAAACAAAACTGATTGTGATGTCACGAAATTATCCGTACCCTTGACAGATTGTGCCATCGTGAATTGTGACTTTACGGATACCTGTGTTGATTGTGACGTCGCTAATGCGTTGGCTAAAACTTGTTACGTAACGAAGAAGTAGATGGCTGATTGTGACGTCACGGTCACGAATGCGTTGGCTGATAAAAAAAAAAAAAAAATTGATGTCAAGAATGCGTTGGTTATAGTTGTGATGACACGAAATCGGCTGGTTGTGACGTCTCGAATGCGTTGGGTGAAATTGTGACGTAACGAAGAAGTCAGCTGATTGTGACGTCACAAAGTCATCAGCTGATTGTGACGGCAAGAGCACAACCCAAGATGGCATCATTGTCCACGCGGTTTCCATGCTGGGGGAGAGTGATGAATTTGTGGTTTATTGTATAGGTTTACCCCCCCCCCCCCGTACCCCCCCTCCCCAACCCCACGCCCCCCTTTATGAAAACCTTAGTGGCTCTACATATGAATGAACAGAGAGACTGCGGCTTTCACACGGCCATCGTCTATTGTATTCCTTGCATCACGTGCGTCCTGCTATCAGATGACCACACCACAACGAAAGTTGCAGTTCCATGGTGACCATGCTCATCTGTGTTGTCAGTCCATCTGTCTGTACAGGTTTTTTTGTTTCTTTGTCTGTCTGTCTCTCTGTCTGCCTGTCTTTCCACATCCGTGTCGCTTATGCCCCCCCCCCCCCCCCCCCCCCCCCCCCCCCCCCCCCCCACCCCCTCCTGCCTCACCCTAGTCTCTCTCCCTTTGTCTTCTTCGGTCTCTCTTTGTGTGTGTCTCTCTCTCTCTCTCTCTCTCTCTCTCTCTCTCTCGTTTATAGTATAAGTGCATAAAAATGCCTATACGTTGCGTCTGCATAATTTCAGCTGCGTGGAAATTGTCGACTCCTTTTTCTTAGACGGTTCGGTGACTTTAATGAGCCGTAAATATCTTCATTTCCGCTTGTTTATGAGGGGGCGAGGGGGGGTGGGGGGTGGGGGGGTGGGGGCGTTGTGGAAAGGGAGGGGGGAGGGGGGAGAGTTAAGGACAGTGACGGACTGCCATAAACACGCAGCGCTGCCGGCGTGGGAGATACGATCTTTTGTGAGAGTACGTAACTTAAGACTGCTTCTTTCTTTATTAAAAAAAAAAAAAAAAAAGAAAAAAAAAAAGAAAGAAAAAAAAGTAGATAAAAACAAAATTCTAAAACAAATCAAACAAAGCCGGCGTGTGTGTGTGTGGGGGTGGGGGGGGGGGGGGGGTTGTACTTTTTAAGTGTTTATTTATTGAATTTTTATCTGTGTCTTACGCTTTGTCTGTCCGTCTGTCTGTTGCTGTCTTTCTCTTTTTCTTGGTCTCTCGATCTTCTCCAGTTCTTCCCCCTGTCTTCTCTTGCAGTGTGTTTCTCGTCGTTCGCCTGGCAGCGTGACTCGGTGAATTCAATGCAATGATTGTTGGGGTTTTTTGCGTGTAAAAATATATATTCATATTTTGTCCATGCGCAGATGGTTATTGCAGACAAGAAAACATTTTACCTGCGGCGAATGTGGGCCGGGGGGGGGGGGGGGGGGATGGAGTGGGCGGGAGAGAGGAGGATGGAGGTCGCATGGTTTTAAAGGGGAGGGAGCACACAGTAGAGAGAAGAAAGTAAGGAAAAAATAGAATGATAGATCACCACCCCCACGCCCCCCCCCCCCCCCCCACACACAAAACAAAACAAAACAAACCATGCACATAAAGCAGGCACATTGCTAACTCTTTCATAATGCAAGTGCTTTAGCTGGTAAGGCCTGGAGAGCTACCCCAGGTTCGGGCATAAAATATCACCATAAAGTAAAATGAAAAAAAAAAGAAAAGAAATTAAGCAAAGTAAACAAATTAAACAAATAAGTTAACATATTACAATAATTATAATAGTATGTTTTGCACATTGACCGGCACTGGTGCTTTCTCCATTCTGACCAGCTCCAAAATGGAGTCTGTAGCTCACAGAAAGAATGAAAGAGCACATGGATATATTTTCGTGGCGGAGAGCCGTTGATTTCTCATCTTCACATGTTTATTATTATATTCTTAGCTACCTACCTACCCGTGCGCATACACGCACACACGCATGCGCATACACAAACACATACACGCATGTGTGTGTGTGTGTGTGTGTGTGTGTGTGTGTGTGTGTGTGCGGCTGCCTGTCTCTGTCTGCCCTTTGTCTCTGTAACGCCATTGCTCTCTCGCTCTCCCTCTCCCTCTCTCTCTCCCACATGCATCCCCCCTCTCTTTCCTCTGTCTGTCTCTTTCTCTCCCTGTCTCTTTCTCTCCCTGTCCCTCACTCTCTCTTCCCTCTCTCTCTCTCTCTGTGTCTCGCCCTCTATCGCCAAACCCCTGTCATCTCCTACCCACTGTCTACTCCACACACACACACACACACACACACACACACACCACACAAAGCACGTGCGGACCGACCGATGGGCAGACCGATAGCTCGGCCATGCAGGAACCTGGGGTAGAAAAAAAACAACACCT
>NC_134876.1:57776219-57796219 GCF_041734735.1 Babylonia areolata
TAACAGCAGTTCGTGTCCTTGAACAGAGAGAGAGAGAGAGATGGGGGGGGATCAGTTTGGGGGAGGGGAAGGTGATGGGTGGGTTGGGTGGTGGTGGGGAGGTGGGCGGAGCCCTTGCCACAAGTGATTGGGAATACGAATACGGATGCCTGTGTCACAAGACTGGCTAAAAAAAAAAAAACCCACCGATCTGTGCTTTACCCTTCCTCAAGGGGAAAGGACTGGGACCTGTATAATAAGAAACATCTTTCTTTCGGGGAAACCTTTCAACCCACCCCCCCACCACACACACACACCCTCCCAATGCCCACCAGTCCGACGGAATGAATGGCTGCAGGAAGGTAGGATAGTGTTTGGTGAGGGTAGGGTAGGGATGGGGGTTGTTGGGTTTGGGGTTGTGGAGGTGGTGGTGGTGATGGTGGTGGTGGTGGCGAGATGCAGGATCAGTGGGCTGGAGGGAGTAGAGGTCGTGGCGGTGAAGAGGGAAGGGGACTGTGGTGGTGGTGGTGGTGGTGCTGGTGGTCATTCTCCGGGCCTGTCCCAAGAGACAAGTCCCCTACCCCCCACCCCCCGCCCCTCCTTTTTTTCCCCCACAAGCCCAACAGGAGCGATCTGAGGGGGGTGGCCTCATTCTTTATCTGTCAGGCTGCTGTGGCTCCAAGGGGACCTAACTGCTTCTGCACCAACACCTCCACCACCACCACCACCACCACCCATCTCCACTTACTCACCACACCATTCCCCCCATTCCCGCTAACACTTATCCCACCCAACACACACACACCCATATACCCCCCCCCCCCCACACACACACACACACAACCCCCCTTCGCCCTCCCCCCGCCCGCCCCCCGCCCCCACACACCCCACACCATCCACACACCACACATCCTCTACAATGCCTTTCAGCATTTGCAAGAAGACAGGATTGGAGAAGAACCGTGTTGTGCCATGCCCTTTTGGCACTGTATTGTATTGTATTGTATTGTATTGTATTGTGTGTATTGTATTTGTGATTGCCCCAGCGGACACATTATCACATCACTGATAGTTTACATGATACACCTTGCTTCTCTCCCCTACCCGGTTCTCTCTCTCTCTCTCTCTCTCTCTCTCTCTCTCTCTCTCTCTCTCTCTCTCTCTCTCTCTATCTATCTATCTATCTCTCTGTATATTTGTTTCTTTCCCTATCTCTTCTCTCTCTCCACCCTCTCTCTCTCTCTCTCTCTCTGGTTTTGCTCCTATTCTTTTCCTCCATCTTTTTCTGCCTATAAAATCTTTATTGTCAACATAGAACATCTCTGTCAGTCAGTCTGTCTGATTCACTGTACTGTGTGTGTGTGTGTGTGTGTGTGTGTGTGTGTGTGTGTGTGTGCGTGCGTGTGGGTGTGTGTGGGTGTGGGTGTGGGTGCGTGCATGCGTGCGTGTGTGTGCGAGTGTGTTTGTGTGTGTGTGTGTGTGTATGTGTCTGTGCATGAACGTGCATACGCACGCAACATTATTGTGAGCGTGAGTGCATGCTTGACGGCGGTTGCGTGTGTAACGTGTCCCACGCGCTGGGATAGTCAAATAAAGGAGTGCACGTGCATGCATGCGCAAGGTCTCGCTCGGCGCGGGCTGGGGGAAAGGTCATGCGCGCGCGTCCATGAATAAAAAAGAAAAAGAAAAAAGTGTCTTCTATTTCTTGCTTTTAACACGATAGCCGTGCACGACAGCGTGATAAACGGAGCGATTACGTGTATGATAAGTAAGATATATATATATATATATATATATATATATATATATATATATATATATATATATACTTTTTTTTTTCTTTTTTTTTTCCCGAGCAACGGAGGAGCGCCTTGCCGACTGTATACTGGTGCGTGTGTCACCGTTGAAACGAAACAGCAGACATGAGATAGGTGGTTAAAAAAAAATAATAATAATAAAAAAAGCACAGGACGTCCTTTTTTTAAAATGACTTTTTTTTTGTTTTTTTTTTAATCATTGTTAGTTTACATTTAAGCTGCCAGCGGCCTCTTTTTCGTACATGAGTAGCACGTCAGCGAAACCCTTTAATGGTGATGGAGAGTGAGCAAATAATGAAAAATGAGGAGGTGGGGTAAGTAAGGGGGGGGGGAGCGGGGTTAGGGGGGGCAGTGGGGGAGGGGGGGGGAAGAGATAGGGTGGTGGAGGTTATGGGAATTGTTTAGGTCTCCGACAAACTCTCTGCTCGTTCCGATAACACGATGTATTAGTGCAGCGGGCGAAACAGACGCACAACACGGTGAAAATAGAGTCTGAATCTGGTTCTGTATAAGAGAGAGAGAGGGAGAGAGAGAGAGAGAGAGAGAGAGAGAGAATAAAATTGAACAAATTTTATTTTCTGAGGATAATACAGTAAGCAAAATAATGCTTTTTTTTCCATCCAGCTCTCGAAGGGGAAACAGTAACATAGACAAAGGGGGTGTGGGGGGAGGGGGGTGGGGATCATTATATCAATACAGCATGCATATTATATTCATGGATACATGAATGGTAATTTGACATTTACAGCACTAAATGGAGGAGAATAAGAGGAGAGAGATATAAGGGGACAGATAGAGAGAGAGAGAGAGAAAGAGAAAGAGTACCAAAAAAAAAAAAAAAGAAAGAAAATTAACATGGGTCAAGATAATGATCAGTCAATGAATAAAATGAAATGATTAAAAAAAAAAAAGTAAATAAATAAAAAAGAAGAAGAAAACAAAGAAGACAAGACAAGACAAAACAAGTCAAACTTTCCGACGATAATGGATAAGTACTAGTGCACTTTCGTGGTCCACCCCACACACTACTAAATAATAAAGACATGAGCACCATGAGATAGTGTTATATATATATATATATATATATATATATATATATATATATATATAATGTATATCATATATACAGAGAAAAAAACATATCAAAATACAAGAATAGTGTTGTTGGGTTGAGAAAGAACGAGAGAAGAAAGAAAAAAAAACCTTACATAATTATGTCATATGATAGGGTAAATAAATGTACATAATATGTTTAATAAACTGCGGGGGAAAAAACAATGTGAAATATGCTGATAGAGATGAGAAAGAGCAGGGGGCGGAGAGAGAGAGAGAGAGAGAGACAGGGAGAGATAGAGAGAGAGAGAGAGAGAGACAGAGACAGAGAGACAGAGACAGAGAGAGAAGCAGTATGGGGGTAATTCACGTTTCACTCGTCACAAACGGTTTCTGTGAGGAAAGATGTCTACCGGGCACTTATCTATCGGCTCGCTCATTTCCTGTTGAATGTTTGGGTGATAGGGGCACTTACTGTACACATGCAGGGCAGGAGATGGAATTGAAGGGAGGGGGGGAGGAAGGGTAGGGAGGGATGTGGAGGGAGTGGCAGGGGAAGAAGGGAGGGGGGAGAGAGGCCACCTGACGTCGACACTTACTGTACACATACTACAGGCGAGGAGGTGGAATTGAAGGGAGGGGAAGGGGGGGGGGAGGGGGTTAGGGAGGGGCAGGGGAAGAAGGGGTGGGGAGCCACCTGACGTCGACACCTGTGATGAATGGAGGGTGATATGCCAGCGTCAGGTATAGGAATCGTGTCCACCCGTGCCCCCTCCCCCCTTACCCCCATCCTCGCCCCGTCCATCCTTCTCTCTTTCCAAGTGCCTGTCACGCTTCTTGTTTGGATTTGGCTGGAGCTGTACTAGCAGGTCTGTCTGTCCCCGATACACCTATCTAACCCCCCCCCCCCCCCCTCCCCACCGCCAACTCCCCCCCCCCTCGCCCTCCCCCCGCCACACACACAATCACACACTCCTCCACCCCAACCCCCCTCCTCCCCCGTTGTGCCTACTCTTTGATCGTTGTTGCCGCTGCCATCCTCTACTCTGCCAAAGAGTGGGTGGGGTCTTGAGAATGGTGCTCTTTGTTTGTCCTGTTTCGCCTATCCACCGTTCCCGTTTCGCCTATAAAGCGTTACCAGTTCCCATGCTCATCTGTTGCGAAATACGCCCGTTTCCGCCTTGTTTTGTTGAGTTTAGCCATCTTCTCTCTCTCTCTCTCTCTCTCTCTCTCTCTCTCTGTTTCTCTCTGTGTCTGTTTGTCTCTCTGTCTCTCTCTGTGCTACCGTTCCATCGTCCACACCGTCATCACAGAGACCGAACCAGCAACAAATAAACTCTCTCTCTCTCTCTCTCTCTCTCTCACACACACACACACACACACACACACACATATATATATATATGTGTGTGTGTGTGTGTGTATACATACACACATAAGCACACACACAAACACAGACAGGCACACACACAGGAGCAGAAGAAGAAGTCTGTGAAGCATCAGGTCAGATTTGTCGTCCACAGTGGCTGAAAAGCCAGAAATAAAGAAAACAGAGCCCCTTGATGGTGGTCTCCGGTCGGCAAACGGCCAGTGCAGGAAAGTGCACACACACATGCCACCGCCGACTTTTCAAGACATCCTCGGTGTCCTTGTCTACAAGATTCTCAGACCGATCGCGCCCTTTCTGAACACTCTAATTAACGAAGATCTTGGGGGTGAGGGAAGGGTGGAGAGTGGGAAGTGGGAAAGGGGGCGCGGGAAGAAAAAAAGAAAAAAAGAAAAAGAAAAAGCGCAACCGGTGTATCAGCCTATCCGTATCACCCGTTGATTTTTACCCCGGGGATCTTCTTCTTCTTCTTCGTTCGTGGGCTGCAGCTCCCACGTTCACTCGTATGTACACGTGTGTATATGCAAGCAGAAGATCAAATATCCCGGGGGGGTCAAATCTGGCTGGCCCAGATTCATCTGTGTCAATGAAGACTGGCCTGGAATGACCCATGTGGTGAACGTTAACTGGTCAATAACTTATCCCCCACCCCACCTTCCGTCCGCCTCTCAACCTCTCCACCAGTTTGATTTTTGCCACTCCTCAGTCGTAGAGAACATGAAGTTCGGTTCCAAGCTGCCTTGAAATGACTCCCATGAGTGTACATCTGGCCCAGTTAGAATCAGTGCAAGCTGTTAACGCTTTCGCCGCCGTCATAGGCATAGACTGGAGTCGACTAGGAAGTTCAACGCCATGGGCGACTTTAGTCAGCATCTAAGGGTCATGTTAAACCGACTTTAAAGAAATATAACAAACATGACAGCTGCAGCCCAACTTGACCGCACAACAACAGGACATTAACTAACCCTCTTCCCCCCCTCCCCTCCCCCACACCCCCCCCTCCCCCCGCCCCAACCACCTGCCCTTGACCGAGGCGGCGGAGAAAGAGTGAAGATAGAAAACTCCCCCACATTTGCTTCCGGAGAGCAAGTGTACTGGTAAGGGTCAGTAAAATTAATGTCCGCCCAGAACGACCACCTTGCTGTTTTCCATTGTTAAACCGAAACCCGTTGAAAGGCGTTCGTTTCCAACAGGAATGGGTCGAGCTTGTTCAGTCACAAATGTCCCAGGGGGGGTCATTCGGGGCGAGCCTCAAAAAGACCCTAAGGCAAAATCCTAGCGTTGGGGATAGTTTGACGCTGTTACACCGGGCAATGAAACCGGGACTGCAGACTGCAGCACAGCTACAGATCGGTCAGTCATCCACTTGAAGCAGCTCTCTGGCACATTGGCGCACACGCAAGGTACACGCGCACGCACACATTGCACAAACGCACGCATGTGCGCGCGTGCACAGACACAGATAGACACACACACACACACACACACAGACACTGCACAGACACACGCAGACACACACACACACACACACACACAGACACACACACACACACACACACACACACACACACACACTCTCTCTCTCTCTCATGGTTGTCTACCGTAAACCAAGGATGACGATGTGTTGTTTCATCATCAGTGGACACACGCACGCGTGCGAATGCGCTCACACACACACACACACACACACACACACTCGCACACGCACACCACTAACACAAGTTGCTGCACTCCTACGCGTGTGAATGATTATATTCCCTCCGTCTCTTTCTGCGCGGGTGCTTCCGCGAAGGCGGTTTTGTTCAAACTTAAATCGGTTGACTTGACTTGACAAAGAATCATCTTTCATGTGTTGCTAGAAAGAGAAGGTACCTAAAATATTTCTTGGTAACGTCCACCAGTGTTTCTTGAACGCTTGGGAAAGGCCCTTTAAAATACAGAGAGGAGTAGGAAGAAAATCAGATCATGAGATAAGGATAAGGAGAGGAATAGGAAAGAACTCTGTGAACGGTCAGGTTAACTCTCTCCATACGAACGGCGAAAGAGACGACGTTAACAGCGTTTCACCCCAGTTACCATCATCAAAATATTGCAAGCGGAAGGCTCTTACACTGAAGACGTGAATGTTGACAAAGAATACCACAATTCTGACGACGGAAGCTAAAGGTTGGGTCATTCAGACACCCACTGGACATCCGAGGGGTCTGTGTAGAGGAGAAGATAGGACTGGGCGTACTGAGTGAGTTAAAACAACAACAACAAAACAAACAAACAACAACAACAAAACAACACAACAGCCCCATAGTCTTTTACGGCGATCGGGGCAGTGAATTCATATATATATATATATATATATATACCATGCTTGGGGCTTGGCATAGGAAGGCGGGGCCCAGTCCTCTCCTCTCGCCGTTTTAACCTTCCCCAACCGAAGTCAGGTACCTCCCTCTCCCCGCCCCCTACCCTTCTCTCACCTGGGTGGAGCGAGAAAAATCGGGGAAAATGCCCTATTTCTCAAAGACACATGAACGCCATCCTGTAACAGAGAGCATCGAACTCTTGTCACTGCTGAACCCAGGGTCCGAAGTCTTATAACACCTGACTCGATTCTGCATTACGGGAGTGGAAATGGGACAAAAGCACATGGGGAAATGGGACAAAAGCACATCACATGGGGAAATGGGACAAAAGCACATGGGGAAATGGGACAAAAGCACATCACATGGGGAAATGGGACAAAAGCACGTGGGGAAATGGGACAAAAGCACATCACATGGGGAAATGGGACAAAAGCACATGGGGAAATGGGACAAAAACACATGGGGAAATGGGACAAAAGCACGTGGGGAAATGGCACAAAAGCACATGGGGAAATGGGACAAAAGCACTTTGGGGATTGAGACAAAATCGGCAGCTCTGTCTTCTTCCTTTTCCCTCCTACCTTTCTCTTTCTCTTTTGTAAAAGAACGGACAATACAGGGGAGAGCGAAGCATCATGATTACAATACAACCTGCACTGAATGATGATATATGATAAAAACAAAAAAAGTCAACAACAAATAAAACAAAAGCAATACGTTCATCGTCAGTTTGCTTCGCGGTTCTCTTTACCCCCCCCCCCCCTCCCTCTCCCCTCTCCTCCCATCCCCCCCTCTCTCTCTCTGTGTCTCTCTGTATACCTCTTGCCTCTCTTATGTATAATATATACCTCTTTCTTCAGATCATAAAGTATGCATTGCTTTATTAAGCTCACGGCCATTGCCATTTTATCATTCTGTATGCCTGCTGATCAGTGTGAAAGCTGCTCTCAGTCCGGAAGCGATCATAAAGCCGTTAGCGGATAGCAATGGCAATCAATGTGGACTGCCCGCGCGCCAACCAACACGTGTGTCTCTTTCTCTGTTCCTCTCTCTCTCTCTCCCTCACCTCTCTCTCTTTCTCTGTCACTCTCCCTCCCTCCTTCCCCACCCCACTCTCTCTCTTCCTTTCTTTCTTTGTCTGCCTGTCTGTGTCTCTGTATGGTTCTCTGAATCTATCTATCTATCTATCTGTCTGTCTGTATATTTTGTCTATCTCTGAATCTACCCATCTCAGTCTTCGCCTCTCTCTCCTTCTTTCTCTGTCTCCGTCACTCTCTCCTCATCCTCTCTCTTTCTGTCTATCTCTCTCTGCCTCTGTCTGTCTGTCTCCCTCTCTCTCCCACGCTTTCCCTTACTTTTCACCATAAAAAAAACCCCTCCTAAATTATCCTCTTTCACCAATGTCATGTAAAAAGAAAAGAAAAGAAAAAAAAAAAAAAAAAACTCCAGAAAGATAAGCTGATTACCACCAAATCTCAGACCATGACAAAGAGTATACATTTGTGGCAAGTCAGTCCACAGGTAAAAGGCAGGGCACGATAAAGCCAGATACGCAGGAGTCTGCCCTGTTACCTTTTTCTTTTTCCTGCCTTCATCACTCCCCCTTGATCTATAACTGCACGACTGGCTTATCACATACCCCCACGCCCCTCCGCCCCTCCCTCCCTCTCCCTCCCAGATCTTCCGCTCTCTCTCTCTCCCTCTCCTCTGTGTCTCTCTGTCACTCTCTCTGTTTCTCTGTCTCTAATCTCTCTCTCTCTCTCTCTCTCTCTCTCTGCGAGCGTCAGTGTGTGTATGCATGTGTGTGCACGGATGTGGGTGTGTGTGGAGGGCCGGGGGGGGGTGGGGGGGGGGGGGGGGGGGTTCGTCATTATGTATACAGTTCTGCATGAAAACCTTTTCCTTTCATTTATGTGTGCGCTATGTGTAATAGATGTAGATTAGCAAGGACAGATTGGAAGAATAGGCAATGCCTAAAATCTTAATCCTTGAATAAAAACGTTTTGAGTTCTGAGTTCTCTCTCTCTCTCTCTCTCTCTCTCTCTCTCTCTCTCTCTCTCTCTCTGTATTCAGTTCCGCTTCGTCGTGTCTCTATCCATCGCCCCTTGAGGCAGTTTATATACTGCAGTGTATATAATGTCTCCAGTATAAATTGTCACCGATGCGTGATTCAAGTTACTGTTATCGACATCTATTCGTTATTGCCAGCGGCAATGATAAGTGTGTGCTGAGTCTTTCGAGGACCATTTTGTTGCCAGTCTCCTGAGCAAGCGGCAGTTCAACAGCTTGGGGGTGATGATGGTGGTTTGTGATGATTAGGATGATGATCATCATGATGATAGAGATCCAGAGGAGGATTTGTGTGTGTGTGTGTGTGTGTGTGTGTGTGTGTGCAGACACGCAGACAGATACAGAGACACAGACACACAGACACACCATACACACACACATAGACACAGATACAGACAGACAGACAAACAGTCACACACACGCATACACACACACACACACACACACACACACACACACACACACACACACACACACACACACACACACACACACACACACAGAATGTTGCAGCACATATTGTTGCCCCCCCCCCCCTTTTTTTGTGACTCTCCCAACATGTCTTGTCGCCAAGGACATCAACACTATAAAGCAAACTGCGACAGTACTATGACCACGTGCCGTGTATGGCAGAACATAATTATTGAACTCCGGTGACAATAATATTCATGGGCGACAGTGCTTACATGCGACGACCAATAGTCTCTTCCCACCTCGCGTTTAGTTGAAGAAGCATGTCTTCAGTGTAATGACTTATGCTCATCAGAAAAAAAATGTCCATCAATTCCACTCACACACTGGCTGGGCTATCTCACTGACTGGAAGCGTATCCCCACTCCCCGCACCCCTCCCCCCCGACACACACACACGTGCGACGCGCGCGCACACACATACGCACACACATGAATGTATACACGTATGTATGTATGATTGTATTTATCACTTTATGAATCACCTTTTTTTCTCTTTGTGTTTATCATATATTATAGATACTGCTGGGCAGGAGTGGGCATAGGAGTTGAGATACGTTTTAAAAGTCTTTCAACTTTTTTTTCTAGATAGACAGGAGATAAACGCACTGTGACGTTGTTGGTACATAATGTGTTTCTGTTTCTGTCTCTGTGTTTTCTGTCTGTGTCTGTCTGTCACTCTGTATATCTATCTCCCTCCACCCCACCCACCCCAACCCCCCATCTCTCTCTTCCCCCCACCCAATCCACCCATCCCTTTCAATCTTTCTCTCTCTCTCTCTGGCCCCCTGTCTCTATTTTTGTTTGTTTAAACTGAACGTGTTAGTACCACGTGCAAAGCTTAATACGATGATAATCTTAACTTTTTAACAAATCTTTGAATAAAGGGGAAAGCAGCTTTTTTTATTTTTTTTTTTTTTTTTTACTGGTAAAAATTATTGCTATCATTGTGAAATTTCGCTTGATCCAGTTCTGATCATGTAGACGTGCTTTTACGCACTCACTGTCTCTGTCTGTCTGTCTGTCTGTCGTTGTTTGTGCCCGTTTGAAGAAGAGGATAAGGACTTTCCAGTACCATATTGATCCAGGTTGCATTTGGTGCAGTTTGCTTACATATTAGTCTCCTAACCATCACCCTCTCGTCCATTATCTGCCCCCCATCCTCTCCCACCCAACCCCTTTTTTTTCTCCTCCTGTCTCCCGTCTCTGTGTGTGTGTGTGTGTGTGTGTGTGTGTGTGTGTGTGTGTGTTGCCATCTAAACATTTTATGTCTTTTATGTATACATGTTGAATGACTGTGATTTCCGTGTATCGTTTATGTGTTTTACACCACAAATGAATTTCTCTTGAGATGATAAAGTATTCTGTAGTCTCTCTCTCTCTCTCTCTCTCTCTCTCTCTCTCTCTCTGTGTGTGTGTGTGTGTGTGTGTGTGTGTGTGTGTGTGTGTGTGTAACTGGCGCAGTTGTGGTGGCCTGATGTGCTCATCTATCAACCTCATGATGAATCTAGACTTCTTCACACAGTTAATTAAGCTGTTGTATGCAGTGACCAGTTCATGCACTGGGGGTACTTCTTTCTCGTTTACGAATAGCAGTCCCCGAAGTAAAAACAAACAAACAAACAAACAAAAAAGCAATGCGAAGATGGATCATCAGTGCAATTATTCATATGCTTTATCTCCAGGGAAGAGAGAGATGTGAAAGAAAGGAGAGAGGCCGAAGGAGAGAGAGAGAGAGAGAGAGAGAGGGGATGGAGTTAGACAGACAGTATAAAAAGGGCAATGATGTGTGGGATTGGATGTGTGGTGGAAGGAGGTGGTAGAGGGTATAGTCCAGCCATAAACTACACGACGAATTGAAAAGGGAAAGGTTTGTTGGAGGGAGGGGGAGGGGGTGGGAGGGGGTTTTGAGGCAACGGGGTGAAGAGGGTGGGAGAGAGAGAGGGAGGGAGAGAGGGAGGTATGGCGGGTGGTTACGAAGTGTAGAAGAGGTGAAGTGTATGTGTGGATGACCCCGTATCCACCCCCACACTCCCATCCACCCCTCCTACGCCACCCCCCCCCCCCCCCCCACCCCTCCACCCATCCCCCTTGCCTCCAAGATACGCATCGCACGACATGAAAGTGGAGCTAGGGTCCCGGGGCCCTTCAAAAGCGGCACCACTCTGCTAGCCGTGGCCAAAAAAGGGGATGAACGCCCAGTCAAAGGCGTTCGCGCTTCGGTGCCAAAATATTACACGGCCCCTCCCTTTGCAAGTATTTTTCCCAGAGCGTCGCGAATTAGGCGGTGTTTTTTTTTTTTTTTTTTTTTTTTTTTTTTATCTGACATCTATGTCCTTCTCTGCCTCTCAATTTAGAGAAAGAGAGAAAGAGAGGGGGGTGAGGGGCGGGTGAGGGAGGGAGGGAGGTGTGTGTGTGTGTGAGGGGAGGGAGGTAGAGATTGGGGGAGAAGTGGGGATGGAGGTGAGTGGTGGGGGTGGTGGTTTTTATCGGTTTGATCAAGACGGGGCGGGCGGGCAGCAACGGGGGTACTTTTGTAAAAGTGTCGGCGTCTTCAAAGTAGTGGCTGTGCGGATCGCCCGCAAAGAGTTTGAAGGAAAAGGCAAAGCTACATCCCACGTCACTGGCAGCAGAAAGTCCTAGATTAAGCTTTGTTCCGTTTTTTGTTGGGGGGGGGGGTGGGGGGGGGGGTGTTTCTTTTTTTTTCATCTTAGTGCTTGCAAGCAAGTAAAAAAAGATCGTACGTAATGTTTGGAGTCAGACACTCGTATTGTCAGTTGGCTGCTGCAGAGTACTACTTTCTTCTTGGTGGAGGGTCCGAAGATCCGGCAGTAGCAGTTTTAGCAAAAGTTGTAAAAAAAAAAAAAAAAAAAGCGTCTCGTCTCGTCTCGTCTCGCCCGTGCCTCTTCATCCCACCTACTCTTCCCTTCTCGTCTCGCAGTCGGCAACTCCCACACACACCCACAACCACGTCATCACTACCCCACTCCCCCACCTCCACTCCCACGAACATGGAGACATTCTCATTATTACATAGAATGCTGTTGCCTCCACCACAGCTAGCGCTTCTACAGGTCGATTGATAATTCTGGTCGGGTGGGAAGGTGGGTGAGGGATTGATCAGTTTGGTCGGCGAAGAGGGGTGAGGGGTGGAGGTGGGGATAGACTTTTTTCTGTTGTTTTTTTTCTGTTATGATATGAGGTTCCGGGTACAGTCGCTTGCCGCGTTTGACGCGAGTAAAGCAACCCAAGGCAACAAAAGAGCCGCACCTGGTGAGACTCGGGGGGACCTTAGGGAGTTCGCACCATCCCGACAGATTCTCAAAAGAGGCATTTGATATTGCTGGGGACAAGGGGGGGGGGGGGGGGGGGTGAGAAAAGAGAGAAGGAAGAAGAGAGTTTGAGTTGGGTGCCTGTCATCTTTGCAGAGAGAGACTCTCCAGCCAAAGGAGATCCGTTCTTCTTACTTGTGGGGTTTTCTGGAATAAAACAGTTTTCAAGGAGGTGTGCTAGAATGATCCATATACGTTTCAACACATCTGCTTAACAAAAAGATTTTATTCACTTAAAGCGATAAAGGCAAAGATGTTTGGCATGCTCATAAACGTAAAGCGCTGGAAAGGCCATGAGAACGTCGTCCTTGGGTTTGTTTTTAAACAACACAAAAGAAGACAACATAGCGCGACTTAACACAGTGCAACACAATACAATGATAATCATACAGTGCAGTGCAGTGCAGTGCAGTGCAGTGCAGTACAGTATAGTACAGTACAGTACAGCACAGTACAGTACAGTACAGTACAGTACAGTACAGACGATGTCTGCAACAGATACCATGTTTGCTGTTTCCAGGGCTCAACTGTTCAACCATCGCACACACACTGTTCAATATCTACGATGTGGGACAGCAGGCGCCAATCTATTGTATTGTATTGTATTGTATTATTTTTTAGTCACAACAAATTTTATCTGTGTGAAATTCGGGTTGCTCTCCTCAGAGATAGCGCTTCGCTACAATGAGAGCGCCACCTATTTTTCTCTGCCTGCAAGTGCATTTATTTACCACCAAAAGTCAATTTCTATACGGAACTTGCCAGGAACAACCCTTTTGTTGCCATGGCTTCTTTTACATGCGTTAAGTGCATGCTGCACACACGGTACCTCGGTTTATCGTCTCGTACGAATGACAGCGAACAGACCACCACCCAAGGTCTAGTGGAAAGCGGGGAGGGGGTGGAGGTGGGGGGGGGGGTTAGGGGGGGATACTGGAGAGTGTGAGGTTCAAACCAGTGCAATCAGATTCTCTCGCTCCCTAGGCGGACGTGTTACTTCTAGAACAACACTCCACTTATGAGACAGACGGAGGGAGGCCAGTCCTTCAGTCTAACTTAAACTTTTCTGGTACCCCCCTCCCTCCGCTCCTCAGGCCCCCCCCCCACCCCCACCCCCCCCTGCAACCCCCCCCCCCCCCAACCTCACCCTCAAACCTCCTTCAGTTCCCCCGACCTCCCAACCATCACGGCCATTTCTTCTGCACGTATGTCTGTCTTCGATAATGCAACGTCACTGGTTCAAAAACAAACTGCTTTCAAAATAGTGAGGTTTTCGAGGGGGGGATGTCAGAGACAGAGCTGATTAAAGAGGATAGACAAATCCTACACGAGAACAGTCTTCGTCGAGTCGGGTCGCTGACATTGGGCGTAAAATGAAGGTGAAGACAGTGTAGAAGGGAGAAAACCCCTGGGGAGGAAGCGGTCACAGTATGGATGGGGGTGTAGGGGCACGTTTCGTCCATTATCCTCTGTCTGGAAAGCGCGTGTCTCTGAGGACTGGTCGCACGTGCCTGCACTTGAAACAGTAGGTCCGGTGTACATCAGTGTATGTATATGTATATGTATATGTAAGCCAGTCCACAAAGCGAGATTTTTATTTTTAAATATTTTTTTAAATAGTTATTCCTCTTGCAGTTGTACAGTAAGTGCTGTGATCGTAACTCCATAGGAAAGTGCTTATAATCTGTATTTTATTTTAGAGTGATTTCCCCTGACGCCTTCATTTCCCGTCGTTTTTGTCTCTCGTGTTATCTGTCTATCGTATCTGTCAGTCTCTGTCTGCCTGTACCCAAGCAAACCCCCACATCCTCCGGCAACACCCCACCCCCTCACACACACACACCCTCACTTCCAGCCCCCAGCACCTCTAACCCCTCTTTCTCCTCCACCATTTGATAAACCCAAAGCTCAGTAAAAGCTGACTGCATATTTGCGTATTGGTGATGTACAAGCTGTTTCCATAGATTGGTCTGCTAACCTCAGCTCCTTTCTTCTTCTTCTTCTTCTTCTTCTTCTTCTTCTCCTCTCTCTCTCTCTCTCACTCACACAGAGAGAGAGAGTGTGTGTGTGTGTGTGTGTGTGTGTGTGTGTGTGTGTGTGTGTACTAGACGGATAAACTAAATACAAATCACAGTAAAAGTTGACTGCACAGTTACGTGGTTGGTGATATACAGGCAGTTTCCATAGATTGGTCTGGTACCTTCCCATCTCTTATTTTTTTTATTCTCCATATATACTACTCTCTTTCTACCAACCCCCTCAACCCCCCCCCCCCCCCCCCCACTTCCACGACCCCTGCGCTCTCCCTCCCATCCCACCCTCCCTCCCTTCCTCACTCCTTCCCTGACCTTGGTTGTGATGAATAACCTTAAGAGCTAACCGCGCAAGGCAGCTTATTATTTCTCAGGGCGCCCGAATGGCGGGGTAAAAAAAAAAAAAAAAATTACAGTTTCGCCTCCGCTACACAACTACCAACTTAATCAGACGACCAGGGAAGAGCCTTGAATGTGAGGAAACCGTGTAACCCCCATTCTTCATCGCTTTCTCTGGAATGAAAAAGAAGAAAAAGAAAAACGAAAACAAAAGAAAAAAACAACAACAACAAAAACATGTGTCAGGAGCATCTATGAGCATCGAGAGTCGATGTAAATCGTGTCTCACGCACTGGTCTCAACCCATAGATTGTGTACGAAAAAAAAAAGTATGTGTAAATAAGAAAGGAGGAGTTAAAAAAAAGAAAAGAAAAAAAAAGTGATGTCAGCTTAATATGTCTAGCGTCCTTTCGCGAACTCATTATTTGTATAAAAACGGGAAGAAAAATGGTGTAAGAAAATCAAACGTCAGTTTAATGTGTCTGGTTTTTCTTCTGAGAGAGGGGGCGAAACGAAAGCATCAGTGAGTGAACTGGCTCTCAGCCGTTGGGTTCGAGTTCGATCATTGTTGGTTGCTGTTTTCGTGCATTAGACCGCGTGTTTCTCTGTCTGGTACATCCCCATAAATTCAAAGTGGCTAGTCTGGGAATGAGAGCACTCGTGCAGACACACTTTGTTGCGAATAATTTAAACGTGGGGTTTTATTTTCGTTGAAATTCCTAAAGCTTACTCTTGGCTCATATCCAACAATTCCACTCATCTTCTCCATCAGTGTTTGTCTCTTTTTGTCTGTCTGTCAGTCAGTCTCTCCCCCCCCCTCTCTCTCTCTCTCTCTTTCTCTGTCTGTCTGTCTGTCTGTCTCTCTCTGTCTCACTGTCTCTCTCTCTCTTCTCTCTCTCTTTCTTTTCTACCCTCCTCTCGTTATCTCACACTCTTACTCTGTCTCCTACTTCTGTCTCTCTCACTCCTTTTTCTGTCATTTTTGTTCATTCCTTCTGTCTCTCTCTCTCTCTCTCTCTCTCTCTCTCTCTCTCTCTCTTCTCTCTCTCTCTCTCTCTCTCTCTCTCTCTCTCTCTCTCTCTCTCTCTCCTTCCTTCTCTTCCCTCCACCTTCTCTCTGGCACCAGTCCGTTCGTAGATAGTGTGGTGTGGGTCAGCTGACTGAATGTGCCAGACGTTACCAGACATTACATGGACTTGATAAGACAAATGACAAAGGAGACAGACATAATCAACTTGAAGATGTCAGCCCACACCCTCTGTCGTAGCTAAACCCAAATGACAACTTACACAAAGGAAATCACCTTGCAGGTGTCAACCTGATAGCTACTTTACCCCCCCCCCCCCCCACACACACTCCCCCCACCACTAGCGCCTAAGCGCAGGTGACAATGTAGACAAATGGAATCGAATTCGACGTGTCATCCCACGGCATACATCCCCTTCTTGCAGTATACCTGGCCGCAACGTAGACAACAAGGACAAACCAAGTTAACATCAGAGAGTCAACCCACAACTTATTCGAGCACCTAACCCCCAAAATTAATGACAACATAGACAGAAACAAAAGGAATCAATTTAAGTGTGTCGACACCTAACCTACAATTCCTCCCTCGGTGCCTAACCGCCAAATGACAACGCAGACAAATGGAGTCCACTTGAATGGGTCAACCCCACCGCAACTTTGATTCCTCCGTAGTTCCTGACCCCGAATGGCAGTTAAGTGTCAGTTCCAGTTTCAGTTTCTCAGGGAGGGTCACTGCGTTTCGGATCAATCCATATGCACTGTACAACATCCACTATGCAGATGTCTGACCAGCAGCATAACCCAACGCACTCCCGCCTTGAGGAAAAACAGAAACAAATGGAAAGTTAATAGATAAATAAATAAGTAATGATAGAATGACAATGTATCAGTATCAGTAGCTCAAGGAGGCGTCACTGCGTTCGGACAAATCCATATACCCTACACCACATCTGCCAAGCAGATGCCTAACCAGCAGCGTAACCCAACGCGTTTATTTATTTATCTATTATTTTTAGTTATATATTTTTATTTGTCGTTTTCCCTCAACAAATCTAACTGTGTCAACCGTCAACATACATTCATACCCTAGTACGTGACCCCAGAGGACAACGTAGACAAATGGAATCCACTGAAGTGTTTCAACCCACCACAACGTTCATTCCTCCGTAGTTCCTAACCCCGAATGACAGTGGAGTGATCGTTTCAACTTCAGAATCAGTTTTTCAAGGAGGCGCCACTGCGTTCGGATTAATCCTTATACACAAAACAGCATCTGCTTAGCAGATGTCTGACCAGCAGCGTAACCCAACGCACTTAGTTCGGCCTTGAGGGAAAACAACAAATAAAAATATAGAACAAAAAATAATAGATAAATAAATAATAAATAAATAATGATAGAATGACAATGTAGACAAATGGAATCAATCTAACTGTGTCAACCGTCAACCTGCATTCCTCCCTAGTAGGTATACCTAACCCTAAAGGACAACGTAGACAAATGGAATCCATTTAACTGTGTCATCCTACAACCTACATCCTTCTACCTATAGTGCCCGCGCCAAACAAAACCAAATTAAACGTGTCAACTCACAACCTACAACCCCCCCTCCCCCCTCCACCCCTCCATCCCCGTCCCTTTCTCTGGTACCAAACCGGTGAAGGACACACAGACGGTGCTTACTACTACTACCACTACCACTACCACTACCACCTGATGGTTAGTGACCACGGGCGAGAGAGTACTTAGCAGGAGTGAGAAAAGCTTTTCGGTGGACTGTGACTGATGATGACCTTTGGGACCACTTCGAGTCCGCGACTCCACTCACACCGCTCTAAGAGCCCCGGAGCTGACCGCCAGACCGTTTTAGCACCTCGCGGAGAAGTGGACAGTCCGCCAGGAGAACGCTTGGCGCGTCAAGATGGGCCCCGTGTTCGGAGCTAGCAGTGGGAGGGAGCTCCTTGATGCGTGTGTGTGTGTATGTGAAAGACACGTACGCGTCTTGTATGAAGAGTTTCGGTCTTGTCTTTTCTTGGTTTGGGGAGTTGTTTTGGGGGATTTTCGTGTTTGTTTTTTGTTTCCCTTTTGAGTTCTTTGTTTGGATTTTTCTTTCTTTCTTCTTTTATTTTATTTTTTTTCAAATTCTCTCTTTCTATGTTTAGAAAGAAAGAAAACAAAACAAAACGAAGCAAGAAACTTTCACACGGCAGTATCAATTGAAGTTCTTTCTTTCTTTCTTTCTTTCTTTCTTTCTTTCTTATTTCCTTCCTTTCTTTTCTTTCTGCCTTCCTTTTCTGCTTTCTTTTTTTTTATTTTCTCCTTCAGTTTCTTTCGTTCCTTTCTTTCTCTGTAAAAATGAAACTTTCCACACCACACCTTCAACTGAGCTTGTGTTTCGCCCTTCCTCCCTTCTTTTCTTACTTTTATATAATAATAATAATAATAATAATAATAATAATAATAATAATAATAATAATAATCATCATCATCATCATCATAATAATAATATAGCGCTGAATCTTGTGCAGAGACAAATCAAATCGCTTTCGGGTCAGTCATTCACACGCATGCAGAACTCTAAAACTTTTTATCTTTAATGTTTATAATTCATCAATAACTAACCTTTTTTTCCCCTGTGTTTTATTCATGTGGAATAAACCTGTCATCCTTCGTCCGCAAGTGACCATCTGACATTTAAATGACAGAGGGGAAACAGCTTTTGCAGAGCTGCTGATAGACCATCAGGCCAGCGACCTTTTCCAGAGTGGGTATATAAATCTGCGGGTGACATCCATATCATTCTTCAGTTGTACTGGGGTTTTCTTCTCAACTAGTTATAAACCCCTTGATTGCTGTTGACGACTTTGTTTGTCAGTGAAGGACTGTCATCACCTCACCGAGATAAGTCAAGAGCTTACAGGTCAGGATGTCGGTCACCCATTCTGTTCTTATTTATTTACGTAATTTATTTTATCTCATTGTTTCTCCCCTCATTGCCAGACAAAGCGCATTGGGTTACGCTGCCAGGTAAGACATCTGCTTAGCAGATGTGGTGTGGCGTATTATGGATTAGTCCGAACGCAGTGACGCTTCTTTAAGAAATTGAATCGAACTGAACTAAACTGAACTGATCTCTGTACTTGGATTTCTTTTTTTTTTTCCTTGGATGGCATTACTTTTGGTCAGCAAAATCAGTTACCCCAGTGATAAGTGCGAAATAAGAAATGAATGTACTTCGAAACTCAGGGCACACTCATCTCATTTCACAAGCGGTTTGGCAGTCACATGGTTAACTGCACTGTCTAAATCGCCACGAGACATCACATCATGAATTGATCTCGAAACTCGAACCAACAAGTTGCTAGGAAAAAAAAAGTTGCCTTTTATGTTGGTTGCACAGAAAACATATCTCGGAAAGTAAGGTAAACTCTTTTTTTCTTACTTTCTGGTCTCAGTCAGTCTGGTTGAGTTTTACGACCAACTGGCTGACGCCCTCAACGTCAAGTTGCTCGGGGCTGTGGTCTTGTTCCTTGGAAGGTGGTGTGGTTCCAGGCGTGGAGTCCTGGCTGTCTGTCCGGGTTATGGGTGTCCATCTGGTGTTCTGTTGGGGGGCCCTGGCTGGCTGTCCTCGGTTGGGGTGAAGTCCTGGCTGGCTGTCCTGGGTTGGGGTGAAGTCCTGGTTGGTTGTCCTGGGGTGAAGTCCTGGCTGGCTGTCCTTGATGAGGGGTTGAAGTCCTGGCTGAATGTCCTGGGTGAGAAGTGATGTCCTCGCTGGCTGTCCTTTATGAGGGGTGAAGTCCTGGCTGGATGTCCTGGATTGAAGTCCTGGCTGGCTGCCCTTGCTGAGGGGTGAAGTCCTGGATGGCTGTCCTTGCTGAGGGGTGAAGTCCTGGATGGCTGTCCTTGCTGAGGGGTGAAGTCCTGGATGGCTGTCCTTGCTGAGGGGTGAAGTCCTGGCTGGCTGCCCTTGCTGAGGGGTGAAGTCCTGGATGTCTGTCCTTGCTGAGGGGTGAAGTCCTGGCTGGCTGCCCTTGCTGAGGGGTGAAGTCCTGGATGGCTGTCCTTGCTGAGAGGTGAAGTCCTGGATGGCTGTCCTTGCAGAGGGGTGAAGTCCTGGATGGCTGTCCTGGTTGAGG
>NC_134876.1:57806219-57836219 GCF_041734735.1 Babylonia areolata
GTGTGTGTGTGTGTGTGTGTGTGTGTGTGTGTGTGTGTGTGCTCGGGCCTAATCACGCGCGTAGGTCAGTGCAGACTGATTAATCGATTTGAAAGAGAGAGAGAGAGAGAGAGATAGAGAAAGTCCCGATTTGGGGCCACACGCGACTCAGAAAGAAAGCTGGACCTTCCAATCTTCTCCGATCGTACAAATCTGAGACATGCCCGATTTCCTTCTAAACCCCGTCACATCAGTCAAGCCTTTCCTCCCCCCCACCCCCCCCCCACCCCCTCTCTGCTATCAATTTCCCCGACAATTTGACGAGAAAAGAACTAAGTGAGTTTCCTCTTTCTGGTGGGAGGTTGTGTGTGTGTGTGTGTTTGAGGGGGGGGGGGGGGGGTTCTGTGGTCAAAGAAACATGCCTTTCACAACAGCAGCAAGGAAACCCCCCGCTGCAAGGCGGTGTGCGACAAGTGAGGCGGAAAGCAAAAGGAAAGCTGTGTATAGGGCGGTTCCAGAGCTTGGACCCCCTGCAACAGATGAAACAAGGAGGTGCACAATGCCTCGGGCCTCATATCTTCCACTTGAATTAGCGGGAGTGTCAGGGTGAAGCTAGTCCTCTCTGCCCCCCGCACCCTCCCCAGCCACCACCACAGCATCCTCCTCGACCACCACCACATTCTCACCACCCCTTTATCCCCCCTCCCTCTCTACATACACACACACACACACACACCTCCTCCCTGCCCTGGACTCTCTCCATCCCTTCTCCACCCTCTACATTCCGACCCATACCCCACAACCCCCAATGGGCCCCCTGCCGAGTTCAAGGGGGGTGAGGGCGGGTGGAGGGGGGAGGACTTCCCCCCCTTGACCGCCCCTCCCCCCCACTCCACCTCCCCACCCCCTTCCGCAAGGTCCCTCCTGACAAGTTGACAGTTAACAGATAGTGAGATGGAAGAGTGCTGCTGTCAAGGGACTGGACGGGAAATGAGATTGAACTTTCGTCAGAGAGGAGTTTGGGGGGCTGGATGTGTGTGTGTGGTGTGTGGCTAGGGTGTGGGGGTGGTGGATGCGGGAGAAGTTTGGGGGATGCTTGGACATATCTTTGATCATCTTCTGCACAACAAGTTGGGCCACCACTCGCTCATCATCCCGCTGCTCTTAAGGGATGTAAACGTTAGAGATGTCTACGTGGTGGTATCGGGGGGTGTTGGGGGAGGTGGCAGCTTGTGAGAATGGGGAAGGGGGTGGATGGGGGGGGGAGGGGGGGGTAGGGATGAGAGACGGGGTGAGGGGAGTTGTGGAGGGTGAGATGAGAGTCATGACTGATGTTTTAGTTTTTGTATAACTTCCAAATCTTGGGCTGGGGCGAACTTGAGAGACAGCGGGAGCAGTGGTGGAGAGAGAGAGAGAGAGAGAGAGAGAGAGAGAGAGAGAGAGAGAGAGAGAGAGATGGGGGGGTGTGACAAGGGGAAAGGCAGATGAGATACATGACTGATGTTTATTTGTGAATTACTTCAAAATACGGCCGCCCTTTGACTTTTTCTTGACTTCTATAGCTCATCTGACATTTGCCATTCTTACTCAGATTCCATTCTGGCTGCCTACTTGATTTGCTGTTTCGGTTTTTGTATGTCATCTGCCTTCATTTTTAAGTGTGTCTTCTTCTTCGTCTTTCTTTCTTTCTTTGTTTCTTGTGTTCTTGCTGGGTTTTTTTGTGTTTTTTTCTTCTTCTTCTTGACTTCTTATTTACAAGATATTCATGTGAGTGTGCGTGCGCGCATCCGTGCGCGCGCGCTGTGTCCGTGTGTGACCTTTGGATCTGATTTTGCACTTGGAAGATGGCTTTTTTCCCCTTACTGTCATACGAAAAAGACTAGACAAGTCGCTGGCACGCTTTGATGGTTGTTGAAGCGCCGTCTTTATGATTCATGTGGGAAGCTAGTTTGCTTGGGATTGGTTCTCTGTCTCTATCTCTGCCCCTGTCTCTGTCTCTCTGTGTTCCTGTCTCTGTCTCTCTGTCTCTGTCTGTCTGTCTGTCTCTCTCTCTTCACAACCTTCCGAAAATCTTTGGATTGTCGCATTTTAAGTTTTATAATATTCATCCACAGTGCAAAGGGGACAGCTACTCCGAGAAAGTTAGGCAAAGGGTTTCATACAACTCAACAACAAATTACTGGAGGAAAACAACTGGGTAGTGGTTTTGAACATGACTTTGTAAACAACATAGACAGACCCGCGTGCAATTTCTAAATATCACGGCAGTTAGAAAACAAGGACAAGAAAAATATTCTTCACAAAAGAAAGGATCAAAAGCGAACACAACAAACAGGTACTCGTTATAACGTTGGTCTTCAGTTGTGTCTGAAATACCAAAAGACCCATTATCTCGTCTGATTAGCAGCGAATCAAATGGCAGACAAGAAATGAGATTTTTTTTCCTTTTTTTTTCTTTCTGTTTTTTTCTTCTAAAAGTAATCTTCGTCGTCGCGTCATCTAAAGTCTTGGAGAAAGGCGACAGAAGCCTGAACAAGCCATTGTCTTGGGGCGTCAGAGAAGCGGAAAAAAACATATGGTCTGGAACGGATCGACATTCGTGCGCGCCAAAGAGTCTGCGGAGTTCATGGTACGTCGGGACTATGTCGTCTCGGTATTTGTTCTACTTAAAACCGGAGGAGAGATTGTGATGATAATTTTGAAATCTGATTGCCCTGTTTTCTTGTTTGCCGGTGTTTTTGTTTTTGTTTTTGTTTTTTTTTTTGTTTGTTTTTTTTCTTCTGTTTTTTTCCCAAGGGAGGAAGGTTCGGAAAAGGAAGTGGGTCAGGGTGGTGAGGGGTTGATTTGTTTTTCTTCTCCATTTTTTTTAGTTATTTTTTCTCTTGTAATCGGGTTCTAGAACCATTGTGCGTGCGAAAGCAAGAACACACTCACATGTACAGGTTTGGATTGGATTGGAAAGAGAGAGGTTGCTGTTGTCTAAAATAAACGAATAAATAAATAAATAAAATACTTTTTTTTTCAATCATGAAATAAATCAGAGAAGAAAAGAAACCAGGACGGAACCCTGTACATCAAGTATACGCTGGTCGTAGATCTTACCGGGTCTTTTTCGTCCTCCTAGAAATCCTAGATTCTTGGAGCCCAACTGCTAACACGTTGAACTTCAGACATTGTACGGGGTATGGGGGATAAACTGGGTCTCCCTCTGCCGTCCCTGCCAGAGGAGGGGCAGAGAGCGGTGCCAGCCATTGATGTCACAGACTGGTGGTGGCTGTTGTGTTTTCCCCCCCCCCCCCCACAAAGGGAGACATGGTTTATGGTCGGCACCCTTTCAGCCTGCAACAGTGGCCGTGAAATTGGCAGACAAGAGGGCGGCCTGTTGCTCCTCTCTCCGGCAGTGTTGGTGATCAAAGCTGAGTAACAAAGTGGGGGGGTGGGTGGGGTGGGGGGGATAAATTGCACCTTTCGTCGGTGCTTCGAAACTGGGTTTCATCATAAACAATAGTGTCAGAACTTGAAAGGAGGTGTGGGGGAGGGGGGTTCCTGATTAAAGGAAGGAGGATGGGCCTGCGGGGACGTGAACTTGTCGCGCCTTTCCTGCAGCCATTCCATGGCTAGAATCTTCCATGTCCCCAGAGTTGACGACAAAACTGACGACAGGCCTTTACGATGCGTCTTTCACTGATTCACAGCTTGTATTGTGAGCGTGGAGAAAAGGATGTCAACAGGATGAGTCATGGACAGAATGATCCGGTATCGGTAGCCAGAGCTGCTGTGTGAAGTGTGACAGGGCACTGCAGACAGACAGACAGACAGACAGACAGACAGACAAGCCTGAGAAAGAGAGTGCAGGCTGCTCGCATACCGTGGGATCGCTCCGTTGCCGTAGTAGATTGCCCTTTGGCCTGAGCGTAGCTCGGTGCTCATCTTCTATCGCGGTAGCTGTCTGCACTAGTTGCCCGTATCTTCCTTTATCCTGTCAACTGGGGATTCCACGCCTGCCCCCCCACCCCCCACCCCCATCCTCACGCCATCCCTCCCCCCGCCCCTCCTGTCAGCGCTGTGACCGTCTTCATCATCTCCACTGCCACCACTGCTATCCAGTGGCTGTGTCACGGTGGCCTGACTGGGCTGTTCCGCCCACTTGTATACGTGTATGCAGTGGTCAAAATGGTTAGCGCGCTCGGTTCTCGCCCGGGTTGCTTCAGTTCGATCCCCGCACGTTAAAGATCCCCGTTATCCATGTCAGCGTTCGGTGGGTTTCGGAAACCAGAACATACCCAGCATGCACATCCCCGAAAACGCAGTATGGCTGACTGCACGGCGGGGTAAATAAACAAAACGGTCATACTCGTAAAATGTTACATGTCTGTATGAGTGCGTGTGTATGCGTGACTGAAACCTGATTAATTGACACAGGAAGCGAATGATGAGCGCCCAAACAGCAGGTGTCAGTCGGCTCTACCCAGGTAGGCAGCCTGTTATTGTGCAAATGACTCCGTGTTTCTACACCGCTTAGAGCTAGGTCTGTGATGGAAGATAGGCGCTATATAAGTTTCAGCATCATCATTGCTTGTTCTCCATTTATAGCAGAAACTACGGCTTCCCTACACCTCTTCTGGCCTGTGTGAATGGTAGGTGGGGTGGGTGGGGAGGTCGAGGGGGCAGGGGAGAGATAAGTTCTTCTGAATAAAAAAAAAAAATTGTAAGGGTTATCACATGCCATTTAAATGTAACGAGCTTTACGTCCTTCAACCATGTCCACAAACACACACACACACACACACACACACACACACACACACACACACGCAGCCCCTCCCCACACACACACACACACACACACACACACACACTCACACACACGCACGCACGCACGCACATCCACCCACCCACCCACCCCCCCCCCCCCACACACACACACACACACAAAAAAAACCCACGGCAGAGGGTGGGCGGTGATACACAACGTCGCTGGGTCTGTTTCGTGAGAATACGCAATTTCGTCCAAGAATTGATGTTCGTCTTTAAGAAGGCTATAATTCCAGTCTTCGACTGCACAAAATCATTTCGCGTTGATGGAAAGCAGATCTTTTGTAAACGTTTGAGTCCTGTCCTTCCCACCCAGTCTTTTTTGCTCCTTGCAGCAGACAGGTATTCGAACTGTTTCGTTCCGTTTTTGAGAAATGTGTCTGTGGTTTCTCCGAGTCGTGAACATCGCAGTGTCTGATAATTCTGAATGTCCCACACTCCGCTTCTTAAGTTCTTATCAATATCACATTAACGGATTTGATTCTGACAGCTCTAAATTGAACTGAACACCAACGCCACGCGCGCATTATCAAAAAATGAACACACACGAGCACGCGCACACATAGACACACACACACACACACACACACACACACACACACACACACTCACACACGCGAATACCGTTCCGTGTGCACACTCGCACTTGCGTGCTTGCAGATCACGAACGTAACCTCTTCGCCACAACTGACAAAAGTTACTCCGAACTGTAAACCACAAACATCTTTCAGTCCGGTCAACATGAAAAACGGACGAAATAAGAGAGAGAGAGAGAGAGAGAGAGAGAGAGAGAGAGAGAGAGAGAGACTCAAAACAGACAGCCACTAATATTTAGAGACAATCATCTCCCTTCACCTTCTTGGACAAAAGTGACCTCCCTTTCCTCCCTCCTCCTCTGAATAGCAAAAAAGAAAGAAAATGACCTCAACCCCCTTCATTTCCTCTCCCTACTCCACCCCCCCCCCCCCCCATCCCTTTTCTTCTTCTTCTTTTTTCCTCTTCCTCTTCTTCTTCCTCGCTGGTTTATAGCTGTGACCTGGGGTGCCCTCTCGCCTCCGTTTTTAGCGACTGTCCCTTGTCAGAGATTTTTATTCCCGAAAGCGTTTTCTCGTTAGGAGGGAAAGCGGGGCTCAGCCAGGGTCAGAGGTGGAGTCGCCGCCTCCCCCCACTTCCACTGTAGTCGTCCGCATCAGACTGCTGCTGATGTTGATCCCCTTTGCGAGGAAGCTGAGGAGGGAGGAGGAGGGAGAGGAAGGAAAAAGAGAGAGAGAGAGAGAGACAGGGAGGGGGTGGTGTGAGGAGAAGCAGAGAGAGGAGGAGGGGTCAAAGAATGAGTGAGTGAGACAGAGAGCCTATGATTCAATATGGAGCAGAATGATGGGGGCCTTGATGGTGCCGCCTATTGTGTGCATTGCGAGACAGTCAAACCGAATACTTCGGAAAAAGGAATTATGAAATGTCCACACAAACATATAATAATCTCATATATGGTAAATCTAACAGATACCCAATATGTTTTACAGTCGGCTACTAAATACATGCACTATTCGTTAGAATTTGTGTGATAGTCGTGTCCGTCTATGACCACCAGGACTACAGAAGAGGCAACTGCTGCCCCAACTATCTGAGCTAGAATTTGATTATTGTGGAGAATGTCTTGCCCATGACACACCCTCACTCTCTCGGTCAAGAGGGTTTTAGGACAGTCGGCGTTGGGATGGTTCCCAAAGGCCAGCTAGCCCATAATGCTGCAGCGCTTAGAGGCATTACAATCTTGTCTAGTTTGAGAGTCAACGTTCTGCACAAAAGACTAAGCTGTAAATATTTCCCATTGCAATGGAGAAACCATTGATCATACAGCTCTCACTTTGCTGTTAGCCTAACTATTAACAGAGATGGGTACCCACAGACTACCATGATTATAAAGCATACAGAATGTTGCTAGATTTTGAAAACAGAGATAAGAAATATTGGGTTTTGTGTGGCTTTGTCAAGGTGTTGGGAGCGCTAAAGCTTTTTATTATTATTATTTTTTAATTCTTGCGTTTCGTGAAAGATTGGTTGATTGATGGCAGATGGCAAAATTGGAATTCACATATTCAAAATAATGACAGATTTGAGATGTATCGACTTATCAATAGCTTACATAATCTTCCAACATATATGCCTATGAATGTTGAAAGGCATCTGAAGTATACAGTAAAGAAATTAAGATTTGGTGTTCCTGAACTGTATGTCATCAGTATCGTTATGGACAAACTTTTTGGTATCATTTGTCCATTATGTAGGGAATCAAAGGAAGATGAAGTCCATTTTGTGCTTGATTGTGCAGAACTGAGAAATCTCAGAGCAAGTATATTTTCGGGAAACAAAATTCAAACTTGTTTATTTAAGCTTGTTCCATTAATATGTCATCTACAAATGAAAAGTGTGTGTGTCCGGGAGGAGGGCGGAGGAGGATGTGTAGCTTTAAACAATGGCAGATATGTAAGTCAGCCCCAATTAGCGAATGTCTGCACTGTTGCAAAAACATTTGTTTCATTCATTCATATCATTCATTGTCCCCCATGAACAGTCAGACAAAAACAAGAAAAGAACCCTCGTTGGGAGTATGAGAAAACCAGACGTGTTGGTGATCGTTTGGGGCGTCACCTTTTTCTTCTAACTCAGATCATAAATGCTGTTGGCCAACCCCCAAAGCCCAGACACACACATCACACAACCCGAAGGTCCGCACTTCATAGACATACACTACTATCCCCAGAGATCCTCTTCCTCTCGTTTGTCCAATTTGTCCACGATTTATTCCCTCTTACTGACTGCTGCTTGGGGGGTCGTTTCGGCGATGGTTGATGTAATCTGTCCATTCTGTGCCTCCATACTCCCTACAGCCAATCATCAAGGTAGGGGGAGCGGGAGGAGGAAAGGGGGGTGGCAAACCGGCGGGACCGGTGAACTTGGAAGGAACGCCCCCCCCCACACACACTTCCAATATTTACCACAGAGCCATAAAGTCGGAGGACGGAGGAGGATGCCCCTCTCGCGCTTGTCACAGACCTCGTCCTGTATGATATGGCAATTTTCTCGAACGAGGATTCCATTGCCCTCCTCCCCCCTTCCTATTCCTGTCTCTCCCCCCTCTTCCTTACGCTCATATGTCTTCGCCGTGGTTCATAGCTGAACCCCAAATACCAACTGCTTCACTTTTGACTCACAGAGAGAGGGAGACAGAGACAGAGATAGACAGACAGCCAGCCAGACAGACACAGACACAGACAGACAGACGGAGATAGAGATACAAAGACAGAGAGACAGAGACAGGCAGATAGGGAGTGAGAAGTGAGCCCCCCACCCCCCACATCCGCAAACCCCCTGTCCCACCTTTTCTTTTTTATTTCTCTCTCTCTTTGTCTAAAACATATCAATGACAAAATTAATAATCTATGCTTCAGCAAGATTGAAGCACGCAGAAAACGTCAAGCACTCCGCTTCCCTCCTCATCTATAACTACAAGTGCTACTGCTGCTACTGCTACTGGTAGTGCTTCTTTCCCAGAAGGCATCCTGGTTACTTTTTGGATATACTCGTTTTAATGTGAATATTTATACTGTAAAAAAAAATTGATGGGTTTTTTTAGCTGTCTGCATGATGGAATCTCTCTCTCTCTCTCTCTCTCTCTCTCTCTCTCTCTCCCTCCCTCCCTCCCCCCTCACTCTCTCTCCTTCCTCTTCTTCTTCTCTTTCTGTGTGTTTGTATGTGTGTGCACGCGCAAGTGTGTGTGTGTGTGTGTGTGTGTGTGTGTGTGTGTGTTTACATCTGTTCCTGTTCGATCCTATGATCTGACATTTTCCTTGGAGGATGTTTTGGAGTTAACTGTCTTTTGAATAAAAACCAGTTCTTGACATGTGGCTTTTATTGTCGTTTGAAGGTTTCAGTGCCGCCCTGTTTTAAGACCGACTCGGAAAGCCAGTTCATGTGCGATGAGCGGCACAGATAGGATTGGTTAGTTCGTTTTAGTGTTTCTGTGAACAAACTGATGTTGTAATCATTGTTCCGATTAGCATAAAGATAATTATGTCTTCCAATCTGATGTTCATTGTTTGACATGGGCGGATGTATAGAAAACAGGGAACGAAGCAAACCATCTTGTGGAATCTTCTTTTATCTGTCTCTGTCTCCCGCTGTCTCTCTCTCTCTCTCTCTCTCTCTCTCTCTCTCTCTCTCTCACACACACACACACTCTCTCTCTCTCTCTCTCTCTCTCTGTTCCTCCGCCCCCCACCCCTCAAAATCACCCGTCTCCAACTTCTTTACATTTACATTCATATGACACAGGATGATTTGACCGAAGGGGAATACCGGTCCGAGAAGGGTGCAGACAAAGGATTCCTCTACTATTGTTAGCGACAGTATTGCATTAAAGACGACACACCCACTTCAGGTCATAGAGCCGACAGTGATGGTTTAACCACCGGAGAAACGACATTGTGCCCATTAATACTTGACTGATACCAACACCAAATAGACAGCAGCGACAACAACGCCAAGTTTTATGTTGGGCATCCGATGATTCAAAATCATGACCATCGAAATGCTGATTGCAAGCCACGTGCATTACTATTGTGAGCGTTGCAAGACATCACACAGATAGGTAACGAGAAGGCCTCTTTTTATGGGGTATACCTGTGCAGCGCACATTGGGAATCAAGCCTTTCAGCTATTGTCAGTCCAAAGCACAAGAGCCCAGGCTACAAAGGCGTGTGGCACGTGGGATGGACGACCCAGGCATTTACATGGGTAGGGATCGTGAAAGTGTAGGCAAGAAGAAGGGAATGAGGTTATCTGAATAACACAAAAGAAAGTTGTCCCAACAACGTGCTCTAATTTCAAGAGAGCACACGTCTTTTTACTGACGAGTCTTGATATCCGAAGATGAGTTTCGAGTCCGGACATGCATAAGTTGTCCTCTTGATTAGAGAAGATTCAACAGAATCCCGGCTACTGTCACTGAAGTGTTTAATATTCATGCTTTTTTATATCTGCCCTCCTCCACCACTTAATGTTCATTGTTTGACATAACAAACGATCTTGTGGGATATTCTTCTGCCTCTCTCTCTCTGTCTCTCTTTTTTTCCATCACTATCTTTCTCCATATCTCTTTCTCTCTTCCCACCGCCTCACTCTCTCTGTGTGACTCCTCTCTCCTGCGCTCTCCCTCTTTCTCTCCCATCTCTGATTTATTAGCTAAAACGAGCAACAAAACAAGTGGAAGGACACAAGTGCAGATAAACAAGTCTCCCTTCCTTTTGAAGGGTGAATTAATTTACTACTGACATGGATAGTTATATATAGCGCGTATCCTTGGTCGGAGACCAAGCTGTAAGCGCTTTACAAACACCGGGTCATTTGCACAACAGGCTGCCTACCTGGGTGGAGCCAGCTACGGCTGCCATTGGGCGCTCATCATTCGTTTCCAGTGTCATTCAATCAGATTTCAGGCACACATACATACACACTCAGACAGACAGGTAACATTTTACGTGTATGACCGTTTTGTTTATTTACTCCGCCATGTAGGCAGCCATTATCCGTTTTCGGGGGTGTGCATGCTGGGTATATTCTTGTTTCCATTATCCACCAAACGCTGACATGGATTACATGATCTTTAACGTGCGTATTTGATCTTCTGTGTGTGTATACACACGAAGGGGGTTCAGACACTAGCAGATCTGCACATATGTTGACCTGAGAGATCGGAAAAAATCTCCACCCTTTACCCACCAGGCGCCGTCACCGAGGTTCGAACGCGGGGCCCTCAGATTGAAAGTCAAACGCTTTAACCATTCGGCTATTGCGCCCAACTCTCAGAGGAGAAATGAACGGTGGGGGCCCATTACACTGTTGGTCTTCGATCGTGTCTGAGATACGAAAAGACTTATTATCTCGTCTGATTTGGCGCGAATCAAATGACCAGACAAAGATGAGATTATGTTTTTTTGGTCTGAAAGTAATTCCTGTTACCGCGTCTTGCACAGCCGTGAAGAGAGGCGACAGAAGCCTGACGAAGCCAATATCTGGGCGTCTAAGAAGCGGAAAAACGTATCTACAAAGTCTGGATGGATCGACAGTCATGCGCGCCAAAGAGTCTACAGAACTCTCTGCCCCACCAGGACTATGTAGTTAGTGTATGTTCTACTAAAAGAAACGGTGGGAGTATTGCATATGAGGATTTGAAAACTGACTACCCTCTGGTTTCGTCCGTTGCCTCATTGGGGGTAGAAAGGCAGGTACTGGGAGTAAAGGCGGGTGTTGCTGGGTATCAACAATCTTATCTCTCAGGTTTTCATAGTGTCTATATTTTGTTCACCTTTTCATTTTCGATCGGTCCATGCACCCATGGATGTAGAAGTTTGCGGCTTGGGGGTGTGAGTTTATTTCCACTTCAAATTTACGTGCACAAGTTTGGATAAAAGAGCGAGAGAATGAGAGAGAGAGAGAGAGGGAGGGTGGGGGGTTGAGGTGGATCATGAGTTTCTGTTTATGAAAATAGAAACGTTTTGTGCCTTTCAGTTTGTAAGCATGGAGGAAACATGTCTTAAGGATGAGTGAGACAGGCCTGGAAATGTCTGTGGACAGCGTTGTGTGAATTGTGAGAAGGTGCTGGCAATCAGGCCTAGTTAGAATGCATACCACAGGATTGCTCATTCTTCAGAGATTCCCCTTTGCCTTCAGCATACATTATATAGCATAAACGCAAAGAAAGTACAACCATCTGACATACCCCTATCCTTGTGTGACTATCTGAAAGAGAGAGGAAAAGATACCCCTATCCTTGTATAATCTGAGAGAGAGACAGTGAGAGAGAGAGGCGGGGCGGGGGAGGGGGAGAAGCCAGACGTGTGTGAGATTGTGTGTGTGGGGGGGGGGGGGGGGGGGTGAGAGAGAGAGAGAGAGAGAGAGAGAGAGAGAGAGAACGAACGAACGGTTAAGTGTGGCCAGGTCCATTTTTGCCCATTCACAAGGGGGCAGCATGGAGAAGGGGTTGTACATGTCAGAAACATAACCAAATCTGAGAACTGGTACACTGTACACACGGTCACAACATAGAATCCACGTCATGCGAAAATATATAAATATGACAAACAAAGTCTGTCTGATCACAATATTTGTTTTCACGGGTCTACACGTGAAAGAGAGAGTGAGAGAGAGAGATTTTGCATCTTCCATGTCGTGATTTACGTCTTAAGTATGTTTCACAAAAATATTGTCGGTACATCTTTGTTCCAGAGTGCTTTGCTAATGGCAACTCAGATTGAACCAATAGTAAGGAACGTGTGTATGTGTCTATGCATAGCCTATAAGAGACGCACCATTATGGTTAGCGGAATTACCTAACTGTTTACAGTGTGCTTTTGTAATGCTTTCCCGTCAGTATATTACTGTTTAAATGAGCGACTCGTTCGTTCGTATGAGTTCGTTCGTTCATTCGTTCGTTCTCTCTCTCTCTCTCTCTCTCTGACTCTCTCTCTCCCTCCCTCCCTTCCTCTCTCTCTCTCTCTGCACATTCGTTTGAATCATTCATATTTATTGTACCCCCTTCAGCAGGGGCCATGACCTGTACTGATTAAACTTTTCTTGTTCGAGTTCAAGTTCTCTGTCTGTCTGTCTGTCTCCTCCTTCAACAGGCTGCCAGGACAAGAGAAGAACCTTCACTGGGAGAATGAGAAAACCAGATTGTATAGCTTGGGCACCACCCACGTCTAACTCAGATCATAATGCTGTTGGCCAGCCCCCCTAGCCCACACACATCACAGCACGAAGGTCCGCACTTCATAGACATACACTACTGTCCCTCGAGATCCTCTTCCTCTCGTTTGTCCAATTTGTCCACAATTTATTCCCCCCTACGACTGCTGCTTAGGGGGTCGTTTCGGCGATGGTTGATCTAATCTGTCCATTCAGTGCCTCCACACTCCCTACAGCCAATCATCGAGAGGGTCAAACCGGCGGGACCGGTGAGCTCGGAAGGAACGTTTCCCCCTTCCAATATTTACCATGGAGCCATAAAATCAGAGGACGGGGGAAGCCCCTCTCGCGCATGTCACAAACGTCGTCCTGTATATGATATGGCAATTTTCTCCAACGAGGACTCCACTGCCCTCCTCACTCCATCACCCTCACTATCACCCCTACATCCTCAGCCTTTCTTCATACAGCTTCTTCCTTTGGGTGTTGTGTGGGAGAGAGACAGGGAGGGAGAGAGACAGACAGACAGACAGACATACAAACAGAGAGAGACAAAGAGAGAGATCCGGTTTCTGTTCTTTGCTTGGAGCTAATAAACGTCAGATCTATAATTGTTCAGGAAAAACTGATGTATGTAGAAAATGTAGGAAGCTCCACCTCCTTTTACTTCTCCTTTTCCCCCCTTTATTTCTCAACACCATCCTGCTGATTGCTGTGGGTCACAGAATGATGTTTGATAAGAAGATAAGAAGAGCTCTTCAGCTTTCTAATCTTGCCATTTTCCCGACTTCACAGTGAGCGTTCGTTGATGCTGTGGTCTCTGTCTGTGGTCCTTGCAATCACACGACATGTTCCTGTCCG
Organism: Babylonia areolata; assembly: GCF_041734735.1. Classification (NCBI taxonomy): domain Eukaryota; kingdom Metazoa; phylum Mollusca; class Gastropoda; order Neogastropoda; family Buccinidae; genus Babylonia; species Babylonia areolata. The sequence goes on from NC_134876.1 coordinate 57,819,621, forward strand.
TGCGGCGACCGAACAAAACCCAGTTTGAGTCACGCTGCCTTGGTGACGGAGAGGAAATGGAGAGTGCCTAATCTGTCTTCCCCGTCTCTCTGTTTCTTCTGGTCCTCCTGCTGCTTCCTGTGCCTTCAGCACCCTTCTTTTTTTCTTCTCTTTTTTTTCTCTCTCTCTCTCTCTTTAAGTTTTCTTCTCCCACATTTTGAAGTCTTCATCTTGTTCTCCTTTACCGTGGTTCCCTATCATCACTGGTCTGTTCTTTTTCAGATTCCTTTTCTTTGTTCTAACCTGACTGAGTTTTACTCCGCTTTCACTTCGGATATCTTCATCTTGTCTTTCCCTTCTTATTTCTCCCCACTCTGGATTATCCCGTACTTTCTCTTTGTGTGATCGACACTTCTCTCTCTCTCTCTTTTTCTTTATTTGTTCCTTCTTTTCTTTATTTAAAAATCGTTTTAGTTTGTCTTTCTGTCTATGTAATGTTTCCGAGTCTCTCTTCATTATGGCTCTCTTTTTTCTTCTAGTCTTTCTTTGTCTGCGTCGACTTTCTTCTTATCCATCTGTCCTCTGAGTCATCTTCTTCTTCTTCCATTCTTATTTGCCGTTCATTGTCTTTCCTATTTCGGTGAAGCTTCTCATTTTTGGAAGAAAAAAAACAACAACTGACTGATTGGCATTGCCTTCACAAAATCTGACTGCACATTGAAATTTTGTCATTCACAGAAAACAGAATCTAAATAGGTTTTCTGTTTGAAGTATATTCACAGCATAACTGATTAGTTAATTTTGTACACTATGGAAAACTTAGCCGCACAGTAAAGCAAAAGGTGGAAGTTATAAACCATTATTTTCAGGGTTACTGTCCTCCCTCCAGCTGAAGACAAGGAGAGATGAAAACCTCTCATAGAAAAACAACAAATCCATTACCTCTTTGTTTTCCTCAAAGTTCTGTCACTGTCAGGCGTGTGACAAAAACAGTTCATTCAGTCTCCCCTCGCCAGCGGCCATCACGCCAGTATCGCCAGCAACAACGCCCGTGCCTTTCGTTTAGCCCACATTGGGCGAAAGCCGCTTAACACAAGAAATATCATTGCTTTAATTTGCATTCGATCAGTGGCTTTGGGGTCTGGAAGGACTTCCCAATTTTCCCCCCACCGGTTGGAATGGAGTGGTCAGTCAGTACGGGGACAGGGCTGGGGCGGCAACAGGGACTGACCAGCCCTGATTAGCTGTCTGTCTCTGACAGTCTGTCTGTCTGTCTGTTTGCTGGGGCTGGCGGGGACGACGAGGGTACCAGCCAGCCAGCACACACACACACACACACACACACACACACACACACACACACACACACACACAACCAGAGGCATATCCTTCATTACAAAATGCATCCCAAGTTTTTTTTCTTTCTTCTTGTTTCTTCTGTGAATGCAAGGCTGGATGGAGGGCGGAACAGAGATACATGGACTGTATTCTTCTTCAGCTGATTGAGTTTGAGGAACTGGCCCAAAATATCTGCATAAGAAGAAAACAAGGACAGGCAATCAACAAATGGAAATGCTTTCTCTCTCTCTCTCTCTCTCTCTCTCTCTCTCTCTCTCTCGCTCTCACACTTTATGATATTGCGCCTGCGGGACAGAATGAGGTCTAGCGAAGAATGGAAACACATAGGATGTTAATAACCTGCACAGAAGGCGCTACTGTTCCACCGGATCACTGAAGGGGATTACACCCACACCAACACACACACATACCTTCCTTGTGTGCCTGAAAGCTTTGGTCTCAAAGGTGTAGTTCTGAGAAAGATCAAAACGATACAGGTCCCTCTCTTCGTTAAAGGCAGATGTGTGTGTGTGTGTGTGTGTGTGTGTGTGTGTGTGTGTGTGTGTGTGTGTGTGTACGTGCATGCGTGCGTGTGTGTGTGTGTGTGTGTGTGTGTGTGTGTGTGTGCGTGCGTGCGTGCGCGCGCGCGCGTGTGTGTGTGTATGTGTGTGTGTGTAACTCAGTTACATAGCAGTGGAGGTAAACAACAGTGCTTTTTTTTTTATAATGATTTTGTACAGACATAAACATAACACCTGTTTATTTTGGTATGATATTACAGTGAGTATAAAACAAAAAGGTCAAGAAAGGAACAAAGGTGGATAAACAAAAAACAAAAGACATCTATTACAATAAAGTTGGTCTTCGATTATGTCTGAAATAACAAAAGGCCTATTATCTCGTCTGATTAAGAGCGAATCAAATAACTGGACAAAAGATGATATATATATATTTCCCCCCTTTTTTTTCCTCGTTTATTTCTGAAAGTAATCTCCATCGTCGCGTCATCCAAAGTCTTGGAGAAATGCGACGGAAGCCTGACGAGGCCAGTGTCTGGGAGAGTCAGAAACGGGAAAAACAAAAAAAACTTAAGGTCTGGAAGGGATTGGCGTTCGTGCGCGCCAAAGAGTCTGCAGAATTCCTGCCCGTCGGGAATATGTAGTCGATGCTTGTTCCAGTAAAAAAAAAAAAAAATTTGGAGGAGAGAAAGTTGTGTGAGATTTTCAAAAGCTGATTGCCCTTTTGGTCTCGTCTGTTGCTTTTGTTAAGAGTGGAGAGGGGACACGGGGTTGGGGGGGGTGGGGGGGTGGTACGAAAGGTGAAGAGAGGATGGGGGGATGGGGGGTGACGGAGGTTTCGTGTTTCCCTTTGTGATTAAGGTTTGGCTTGTGTTTGTAATCTGGCTCTGGAACCATCGAGGAGATGTGTGTTGATTTCCTATTCACACATTTTAAGCTTGAATAAGCAAGCTTACGCACTCCCACACATATTGATTGGATCAGACACAGACATACGGACGCACACACACACACACACACACACACACACACACACACACACACACACACACATCACAAATACGCGCACACGCACGTACAAGTACGCACGCGAACGCACACAGAAGGAAGGAGAATCAGACAAACTGACGAAGAGAGAGAGGGAGAGAGAGACAGACAGACAGACAGAAGGAAATACTAGCGTAATTGTGGGGCAAGTTCAGAATTTCACCTTTTCCTTTCTGGCTTGGAAACACCGTGTCAGTTTGTCAACAGAAGAAGAAAAAAAAGTACCCCTTTGTTTTTTTTTTTTTTTTTTTTAAATTACGATTAGAAATCTATACTGGAAAGTGAAAGAAACAGCAAGAAACTGGCCAGCCCCAGTTGTCAGATCATTTCTTCATTGTATTTACATGAATTTTGCGTGCAACGACAGACTGAATCTTTCGGTACAGTCATACATTGAGAACGCCTTGCCACCTACATATCTTTCCAAGGATGGAAAGCTTCGCCGAGAAAGGATATATAAATCAATAAAGATCGTGGAGTTCACTTCAGTTCAGTTCAGTTTCTCAAGGAAGCGTCACTGCGTTTGGACAAATCCATATACGCTACACCACATATCCCAAACAAATGCTAGACCAGCAGCGTAACCCAACGCGCTTAGCCAGGCCTTGAGAAAAATAAATAAATAGATCAATAAAGAAACACATAAATAGATAAATGAATAAATAAATAAGATGGAGATCGATGAAGAAGTGACAAACAAATAAGAATGGGAGAAGGGGAATAGGATGAAAGACGAATGAGAAAAAAATCTGATACATACAAAGAAGGAGTCAAATAAAACCAAATGGAATTAGGAGAAGAAAAAGACACACAGAAGAAATAAGAGGAGAAGACGACGACGACAACGACGAAGAAGAAGAAGAAGAAGAAGGAGGAGGAGGAGGAGGAGTTGGAGGAGGAGAAGAGAAGAAGAAGAAAAAGCAGAAGAAGAAGAAGAAGAAGAAGGAGATAAGACGAAGCCGTAACATGGGGGGCTTACAAAAAAGAAAAGAGAAATAAATACAGTAAAACAAACGAACAAACAAACAAGCAGCCAGAACGGAGCACAGGCAATCGCGCAAAAGAAGAGCCAATCAAGGACGGGCCAGAGAGGGGGAAATAAGATGACATCTATATACAAGATAAACAACTCCCATGTGATGAAGGAACCTTCGGAAAGGACAAGACGCAAAAATGATAACTGGAAGAACGACACAGCGCTGGAGGGGGCGGGGGAGGGGTTGGAGTGTGTGTGTGTGTGTGTGAGGGGGGGGGGAATAAGAGGAAATAAACAAGAAGTAAACGAAGAAAAACTCAGAAAGAACAGCAGTAAATCAAAAGAAAAGAAGAAGAAGAAGAAGAAAAAAATATATATATAAATAAAAAGAGAGCATGATGCAGTCCGAGGGAAATGCAGCAACTTGCAGCATGCCGAGAAACACAAAGCATGACAGAGGACACAGATCAGGCGCTCTCCATTTCCTCTCCAGGACAGCGTGACTCAACCTGAGTTCTGTTCGGACACCGCACGGACTGACGAGGTCATGGGGGGGTAGCTAGATGGCTGAAAGGCTGAGTTAGCCCAGCGAACGAACACTCATCTGTCCTGGACCTGCTCATGACAGACTGCTAGCGAGCGCTCTTGCTTCCTGGATGAAAAAAAAAAAAAAAAAAAAAAAAAAAAAAACCGACCCAAAGGAAACGGAAACGAATAAAGAAGAAACAGAATGAAAGTAAGAGGGGAAATAAAGAAGAAGAAAAAAAAGAGCTTCCCACATATTCCGCGTGCTTCAATATTCCTGAAGAATAGATCTGACGGTGATAAGCTTCTAGAAAGGAGAAAAAAAATGTACGCTCGATTCTCTCTCTCTCTCTCTCTCTCTCTCTCTCTCTCTCTCTCTTTCTCTCTTCCGGTCTCTGTTTGTCTCACTGTCTCTGTCTCTCAGTCTAAATGTCTCTGTTTCTCTCTGATTCACTCTGACTCTCTCTCGCTCTTTCTCATATATATATATATATATATATATATATATATATATATATATATATATATATATATAATGATAATATATAAGAGATATATAACGTAATAATTTATATATTATAATATATATATATATATATATATATGTAAGAAGTAGGGGAAGGGAGCAGCAGAGAGCCAGAAGGCAATGGAAGCCATAGAGAGGATGAGTGGTGTTCAGGTAGGGAGGATAGCAGTAGAGTCGTCTTGCATATCATACAGGAGGAGTTTAGTGATAACTGTTACAGGGGCATCCTCCATCCTTTGACTTTATGACAATGTGAATATTGAAAACAAAGGTAGTTTCCTCTTGTTTTACCGGTCCCTTGACTTGTCCCACTCGATGATTGGCTGGCGGGAGCGTGGAGGCACAGAATGGACAGATTTGATCAACAATCGCTGGAGCGAAGGAGAGAGAGAGAGAGAGAGAGAGGACTCATTTCTATCCAGGGAAGGAAAAGGGAGGGGGGTGGGGGTACGTTTAATCAAAGGGGGAAGGCGATTGAAGAAGTCATTGTAACCAAAGTTTCAGTAGCAGCCTGTCACTTTTATACCATCTCCAAAATCTCACCGTCAATTTTATTTTATCCATTTCCATTTTGACGAGACTGATGGAAGTTGCTGGTTCACTGTTCGGTTTGATAATCCATATAGAAATATTCCGTTGACTTTAGTTCTACAGAACTATTATAATGTTGAATTTTTTTCTGATTAATTTCATAAGCATGGCAAGGTCAGGAGGGACGGGGGCGGGGGACCACTGACCACTGAACACAGAACAGAATAGCCAAGCGGCTCACACATCATGGATGGGGCAAGCAGAAGACACAACCCAGCTACAAGACCTGAAAGAAACAAAAGAATGGGAGAAAACCCCAAAAAACCTCAACCATCTATTCAACACAGCCATTTCACCCACTCTAGGAAGACATTGTCGGGAATGGCCAGAGGGCAAAACTGATGCGGAAGTGAAGCTACTCATAGAAGAAAACAGTAAAGAAGAGGACATCATCATATACACAGATGGCTCAGTCACCAAAGACCAATCCGGTTGGGGATTCACTGCGAAACAAAATGGAAAAACAATTAGGGAAGAGAATGCTGCCGACAAAGTCACAACCTCCAGCCTAACGATGGAAGTTGAAGCTGTGACACATGTCCTCCAGTGCTATCGTCTATCCATATGCCCGGAAACCAGCATGCCATGATTCTAACCGACTCAATGAACCTCATACAGAAAATTGAAAATGGAATGGGAAGCCCAGAGTGGCATAAGGCAATGCGCAACTTTCAGATGAAAAAACTTACATGGTCATACTGCCCGGGACATGCAGGTGTTAAGGGAAATGAGCGAGCTAACAGACTTGCTGGTAACGCAACAACAACGAGCGGCCTTCATCTAGGAAAATCGGAAATCCTCAGAAAAGTCAAAGAATATAAAAAAGAACAGGTACAAGGCCATCACACCATCGATCGCCTCAAAGAGATAAAGGCAGAGAGAGGGAGCGGCCGTAAGTCTAGCATGAAAGGTAGAGCACGATGCTTTGCAAATCAAACAAATATCGGCATCATTTCCAAACCAACATTGCGCAAATTTCTTCAAAACGGAACAGAGACTCTGTGGGCTTTTCCAAATACAATAGACTGAGCAACACACTAGACGCCACGTTCTTGGCATCAGAGATCTTTTCCCATCCCTCTTGCGGCCAATCAGTGGCAGCCTCTGTGTGTGTGTGTATGTGTGTGTTTGTGTGTATGTGTGGGTCTGTGTGTTTGTATGCGTTTGTGCATGCGCGAGGGTGTAAGTGTACACAAGTGTCAGGAGAGTTCTGTTCATGTGCGTATGTGTGTGTGTGGGGAGGGGGGTAGAGGATGAGGTATGTGTGTGTATGCATGCCGACACTGTGGAAGCAACGGCATGTTGGAACGTGCGGATGTGCATATGTATCTCTTTGTATATATGTGTGTGGGGTTGGGGGTGGGGGATATGGGCGTATGTGTGTGTGCTTGTACAAGTAAGTGTGCCTCTGAATAAAATAGAATAGAATAGATTTTATTGTCATGAAACCGTAAGGTTTATAAGACACAAGTGCAATGGTAAATAAATATATGTGTGTGTATGTGTGTGTGTGTGTGTGTGTGTGTGTGTGTGTGTGTGTGTGTGTGTGTGTGTGCCGTGGAAGCTGCGATACGTAGCCTAGAAACGAGTGTGTGGAGGGAGTAGAGGGGGTGCAGGGTAATGTGTGTGTGTGTGTGTGTGTGTGTGTGTGTGTTTGGGCTCATGTACGTTTATGTGTATTTCACTGTGCTTTCATATCTGTGAAACTGCATGTTTGGTACATATCTGTTATGCAAACATTCCCAGAGAAGAGAGGTTATGTGCTATATGTGAAGTTGTTGAAGATGAATTGCATTTCTTAGATTCGTGTATCTTATTTCATAATTTGCGAAGCCATCTAATCACTACTATACAGCAGTATGATCATCAATCAAATGTGATCTCTAGAAACATACAAAACAATATACTAAAACCAAGTGATTTATTCACCTGCGATGACTGTCAAAAAACACTTGCCAACTATGTATTTCAGTGCATGCGTATTAGATGACCGTTTATTTCTTTGTTCCCTTTGTTCTTTGTTGTGTCTATTAATCCTTCGGGATTTTATGACAATAAATGAAGTCAAGTCAAGTCAAGTCAAGTCAAGTCAAGTCAAGTCAAGTTATGCATATGTGTGTGTATGTGTGAATGTGTGTCTGCTTTTTATAATTTATTTTATTTATTTATTTATCTATTTATATATTTTATTTTCATTATTATTATTATTATTATAAATTATTTATTTATTTATTTACTTTAAAAAAATAATTATATATATATTTTTTTTCATTTTATTGATTTTTTTATTTTTTTTTTTTTTTTTTTCTCAAGGCCTGACAAAGCTCGTTGGGTTACACTGATGGTCAGGCATCTGCTTGGCAGATGTGGTGTAGCGTATATGGATTTGTCCGAACGCAGTGACGCCTCCTTGAGCCTACTGAAACTGAAACTGAAACTCACACAGGACACAGTGTCACACCCGCTGGACAGAAGTGATGATGAGAGTGATGGTTAGAGTGCATGGTGGGGCAGCAGGGGCATCTCCAACATTTAGATAAAGGGATCAGAGAAGACCTGACAGCAAACTGATACGGGCAGCCAGTGTGGACAGCTACCGTGATTAGAGATGAGCATTGAGTTCTGTCAAGGCCAAAGGGCAGTCTGCTGAGACAGTGCAATCTGCTGAAGCCATGGAAAAGAGTGTTGGCTCAGTGGTAACGCGTTCGCGCAGGAAACTAGAGAATCTGAGCACGCTTGTTCGAATCCCACAATCGCCTTATTTTATCCCCATCCCTCTAGACCGTGAGTGTTGGTCTGGACACTGGTCATTCGGATGGAACGATAGACTGAGCTCCCATGTGCAGCATGCACGTAAAAGAACCTCTGGCAACAAAAAGGTTGTCCCTGGCAATATTCTGTAGAAAATTCCACTTTGATAGGAAAACAAATACGTTTGCAGGCAGGGGAAAAATTACAAAATATGGGTGGCACTCTCACAAAAGCGACGCGCTCTCCCTGCAGACAGCAGTCCGAATTTCACACTTAGAAATCTGTTGTGACAAAAGATTCATACAATACGGTGCAATCAAGTGCAATACATTGTAATACGATACAATACAATCTACTAATGTTGAAGGGTAATCTCTCAGTGTGCATCCTAACCAGCATGCACTCTCATCTCAGGCCAGTCTGCCAGAACTCTGTCACACTTCACACAGCGCTGTGTACGGATTCCAGAACTGTCCATGACTCATCCCTCCGACGCCTTTTCTCCAGGCTGAAAGACACAAGTGGCCAGCCGTCTGTCATCGGACATGGAAGAAGAGTCTGGCTATGGCATGCCAGGAGAGGGCGGTAAATCAGGTCCTGCATGTAGGTCCGTCCACTTCCTTTCATCACATGATCCTGGCCAGCTCAACCCTACACACCCCCACCCCCACCCCCGTCCCATCCTGCATATAGGTCCGTCCTCTCCCTTTTATCATGATCCTGGCCTCCTCCATCCTCCCCTTCTATCTAAACCTCCAACACAATTGTTTATGGTGACAACCAGTTTTGCGGCATGAAAGGCGCGATTTATTTCCCACCCACTCGTCACTCAACTTTGATCACCGTCACCGGCAGAGAGAAAGTTCCGAGCAACAGGCCGTCCCCTTGTCTGCCAATTTTATGGACACTGTTGCAGGCTGAAAGGGTGCCAGTCATATAAACTGTGCCCCCCCCCCCCCCCCCCCACCCCCACCCCCTACCGCACCTCCCACCCCTATCTTAGTGGAAGACACAACAGCCGCCAGTGTGTGACATCAATGGCTGGCATGCTCTCCACTCCTGTGGCAGGGGTGGGAACACGAAACACAGTGATTCCCGAACCCTGTGTAACATGTCTGGAGGCAGGACGTGTTGTTGGAGCTCCAACGATCCAAGCTTTCTAGAGGAACAAAAAGACCCGGTAAGATCTACGACCTGCATATTCTTGATCTACAAGATGCCAACCTGAGTTTTCTTTCTTTTTTATTTATTCATGTATTTATTTAATCTTTTTATACTTTCCCTTATGTTTATAAGACAACAGTGACCGCCAGGAAAATAAAAACAATAACTTACCCCCCCCCCCCCTTTCTCCAAACGACTTTAAGAGGCATGGTTTGGCAGGGCAACACTTTGCCTCTGATGGACCATGCTTTGAGGAGCTGTCTTTCTCCAGACTCTCCTCCCCGTGTGATTCCCCAAACTCTTCTATTATCCACGTGCAGCTGATGTGTATGACGCGCTGTTTTACCATCCTGAAACGTTACTTATGGGATATAGACTATTGTTTCAGTGTTTTCAATACTCTCTCTCTCTCCACACACACACACACACACACGCACACACACACACACACACACACACACACACACACTCAAATAAACACGCATGTACTGGGTTTTTTTTTGGAGGCATGGAGAAGGAGAGCGAGACAGACAATGGGTTTGATTTGTTGATTTGTAATTTATAGAAGTGGAGTGGCTGATGATTATCATTTTAATATCCCTTGCGCACACCAGATTCTTCTGTTTTAAACATTAAAGGGTCTTGAAGTTTTAACAAAGTACATGTACTCACTTCACAGTTCTATTGAAAATTTTGTTTACAATTCTTCTTATCATAGCGTTTCGGTTTTTGTACTCATTCCTGTTGTACTCATCATTATCATTGTCACCATCACCATCATTGTCATTATCATCATCATCGTCATGAACAATAAGATTATCGGTTATTATTGTTGTTGCAATTATCTGTTTACTAAAATTCATGGGCACAGTACATTTAAAACCAAATATACATCCAGCAACCCTGATGACATGCTTACTGAGCTGAGCGGTTACATTTTGCATGATTTATATTTTCATGTCTGTTTCTTAAGCCTGTGGAGAAACTGCCACACAGATTTATTGTTTCCATAAATCAGGAAGAGAGAATGTACAGCATTATTTGGAACAAGACACGCATGTGTGAAATATTGAAAAAGGTTTTATTTCCCATAAGTTACCCTTCAGGGCGGTGAAACCACGCATCATATACATCAGCTGCACATTGATGGAAGAGTTTGGGTATCATGCAGGGAGTAGGGTCTGGTGAAAGAGAGTTCTTCATAGCATGGCCCATCAGGGGCAGTGTATTGTGCTGCTGAAGTATGCCTCTTAAAGTCGTGAAGAGAAAGGGGAAAATGAGATTTTCTTTGTTATTTTTGTTGTTTTCATGGTGGTCACTGTTGCCTGATAAAAAAAATCATGACACGTAAAGAAAGAGTTACCTTGTAGATCACAAGTATTTAGTGGTCGTAGATCTTACCAAGTCTTTTTGTTCCCCCAAGAAAGCATTGATCATTGGATCCCAGCAGGGCATCGACCATCAGACATGTACAGTTTGGGGATGATCGTTTCTCGTGTTTCCATCTCAGACAAAGGAATAGAGAGCGTTGCCAACCGTTGATGTCACAGACTGGTGGCTGTTGTGTTTTCCACAAAGGGGAACACAGTTTATGATTGAGGCCCTTTCAGCCTGCAACAGTGCCCGTAAAATTGGCAGACAGGGAGAAGGCCTGTTGCTCCCCTCTCCGCCAGTGTCGGTGATCAAAGCTGAGTGACAAGTGGGGGAGGGGGGGGGCCGGGGGGGGGGATTAAACTGCACCTTTCGTGCCGCGAAACTGGTTGTCATAATAAACAGTTGTGTCAGAGCTTGAAATGGGGTGGGGGTGGGTCGTGATTAAAGGAAGAGGATGGGCCCACATGCAGAACCTAAATTACTGCCTGTCCTGGCATGCCATGGCTGGAATCTTCCATGTCCCTGGTGCTGATGACAGATGGTTGGAGCTTTTGCGTTTTTCAGCTGGTAAGCGTGAAACAAATGCGTCAAAACGGTAAGTCAGGGACAGATTTAGAATCGGTAATCAGCGCTGTGTGAAGTGTGACAGAGTACTGCCAAACAGACCAGAGATGAGTGCGCAGGCTTGCTAGGATGCGTACTGAGAGATTACCTTTCAGCGTCATTAAATTGCCCCATGGTTTCAATAGACAGCACTCTGTCCTCAGCAAATAACTCTTAAGCCTGAGCAGAGCCTAATGCTCATCTTCTATCGTGGTAGCTGTCCACACTGGTTGCTCGTATAAGCTTGCTGTCAGGTCCTCATCTCTGATCACTTTATCTAAATCCCGATGGTAGCCCTGCTGCCCCACAATATTATTGTGACTGTCGCTCTCATCATCACTTCTGTCCAGCAGCTGTGACTTTGTGGCCTGCATAATACACTCAATCATTTTGTTCTCAGGTCATGGAGGCACCTGTTGACCCCTGAACCCACCTAGCTTATGCTATAGTCAGAAAGAAATTAACAGTTCTGGAGTAAATGGATTATATCGGAGTATGGATTGTTAAGCCAGGTAGTAAACCAACAACCTTCCTCAAGGTCTCGTTGAAAATTAAAAATGGGTTGAAGAGATGGGGAGAGTTTAGAAACGGAATAAAGGTGACAAGCTGCTACTAAAAGTTGTGATATATTGTCTTCTTCAAGCCTTCCCTCCTTTGATAGACCTGACCTCCCTCCCACCTTCCACTGATAGGAATGTGTCCTCTTTCCTTTCCCCTTCCCTCCCTCCCTTCCCATTGTCGTGGTGCCAAGTAGCCATCACCTGATGTGGCCCCTTTGCTCCATTTTTAGTGTCAGAGATTTTTATTCCCGAAAGCGTTTTCTCGTTAGGAGGGAAAAGCGGCGCTCAGCCAGGGTCAGGGGTGCAGTCGCTTTATCCCCCTTCCTCTGTAGTCGTCCTCTTCAGACTGATTTTTATGTTGATTCTCTTGTGTGGAAAAGAAAGACAGGAGGGAATCAGGGAGGGAAAGAGAGAGGGGAGAGGAGAACGAAATGAGAGAGAGAGATTTCTCATTTTGACTACTCTGTTTGTCTGCCCCACTCTCTCCCTCCCTAAACAGTCCAGACAGGACAAGAGAATCTAAGAAAAAGAAGCAGATCGTATCATTGATCATCTGCGGAAACGCCACTATCTAACTCGGATCGAGCTGCTGTTGGCCAACCCCAAAGTCCACACATCACAGACATACACTAATATCCCTTGAGATCCTCTTCTTGTCATTTGTCGAATTTGTCCACGATTTATTCCACCGTACGACTGAAGCTTGGGTGGTCGTTTCAGCGATTGTTGATCCAATCTGTCCATTCTGTGCCTCCACACTCCTGCCAGCCAATCATCGAGGGGACAAGACGGCGGACCGGTGATCTGGGAAGGAATGTTTCCCCTTCCAATATTTACCATAGAGCCATAAAGTCAAGAGGACGGAGGATGCCCCGCTTGTCACAAACCTCCTTCTGTATGATATGGCAATTTTCTCGAACGAGGAATCCACTGCTCTCCTCCCTCCCTGACCACCACTCATCCCTTCTATGGCTTCCGCTGTTCTCTGTCCCTCTGCTGCTCCTCTTCCTCTACTTCTTCCTTTTGGAGAGAGAAAGAGAAAGAGAGAGATCGGGGGTAAAGCGAACCTATATTTTTGCTCCTTGCAAGAAGCTTATCATCGTCAGATCTGTTGTTTAGGAAAATTGAAGCACGCGAAATATGAGGGAAGTTCTTTTCCCTTCCTTCCTTTCTTTCTTAATTTCTTTCTTTCTTCCTTTCTTTCTTTCTTGTCTTATTTCTTTTCCTTTTTTTTCTTTGTCTTAATTTTTTTTTTCAAGCTACCAAGGCACCACACTGCCGATAGACGTAAACGTCGCTCAAAGAATGTGGATGTGATGGGAAGCAAGCAAGAGCGCTCTCTAGCGGTCTCCCAATGAGCAGTTGCTGAACAGGGAGTGTTCGTTGGCTTTCTGGCTTGAGCGACTCCCTGACCGACCTGTCAGTCCGTGCAGCGAATGAACAAAACCCAGGTTGAGTCACGCTGTCTTGGAGATGGAGAGGAAATGGAGGGTGCCTGATCTGTCTTCTGCGTCATGCTGCCTTTTTTTTTCCTTTCTTTCTTGTCCTGCTGCTGCTGTTGCATTTGCCTTTCATTTGCTGCATCCTCCTCCTCTCTGTCTGTCTCTGTCTCTGTCTGTCTCAGTCTCTGTCTGTCTGTCTGTCTGTCTGTCTGTCTCTCTCCTTCTCTCTCTCTGTTCTGTTCTCAGTTCTCTATCTTTTCTCATTTTATCTACGTACTATTCTTTCTCAGTTTTCCTTCTCCTATGACATTTTTGGATGTCTTCATCTTGTTTGTTCCATCTTATTTCCCTTCTTTCTTGATTGTGTCTGTCCTTCCAATTACTCTGCCCTTCCTGAAATGTCTTCATCACGTGGGGGTTCTTTATCTGATATAATTCATCTTGGTTCTCCTCTCTGGCTTGGCCTGTCCGTTGTTGGCTCTTCTTTGTGCAGTTGTCTGTGTTCCGTTCTTTCGCTCTGTTTGTTTGTTTGTTTGTCCGTTTTTCTTTCCTTCTCTTCTGGTTTGGGGCTATATTTCTTGCTTCTTCTTCGTCTTCGTCTTCTTTGTCTTCTTCTTCTTCTCCATATTTGTGTCTTTTTCTTCTTCTTCATCTCCTTTCTTTATTATTATTTTTTATACTCCTTTTTTTTTTTTTTGCCTGTGTCAGCTTTCTTCCCATCCATCTTTTCTCCAGTTCCTCTTCTCCCATTCTTATTTGTCACTTTTTCTTCATTATTCCTAATTTAGTTATCCTTTTTCAGTGAAGCTTCTCCTTTTCGGAACGCTGGTTGGGTGGCTTTGCATTCGCTAAGTTTGCTTGCACTCACAGGTTTAGTCTGTCATGACCTTTGTTTTGATTTTTGTTTGTTTGTTTGTTGTTGTTTTTAAAGTGTGCTGGAGCTGGATATAAAGACTGTATTTTGATACGTGTTTTAGGAATTCGCAGTACTGAAGTTGAATAATATATCAAATCATGTTTCCAGAGTCACTCATACTCATATGATTGATGTATCTCATCGTTGGTATTTATGAGTGTTTCAAGTGATTTGTTTTCAACTACATAAGTCACGACTGTCTATCTATTGATTAGTTGTTGTTTATTGCTATAATGGTTTTCCCTAAAATTGAAGATGAGGAGAGGTAAATAATTTCCTTCTCCTCCCTTTGAAGTCGATGAAAAGAATTGTGATATTGATACTGAACAAGACGTAGGTATTATATGTCAAATGTATGTACCGGAAGAAATAAGTCTCTTTGTCTGTTTTGAAGGAACCTCATTCGTCAGGTCATGAACGATTATATTTCAAATGTGATACACAGGTAAGTTCACATCGTTCATTAACTAATACGTTATTACGCCCATTGTGTTTGCACACCATGTGGATTGGTTGAGATCGTTGGCGCTGCTGTCACTGCAAGGTCTGTGACTAAAACAGTTCATCAGTTCTCTCCCCTCGCCAGCGGCCAGCGGCCATCACGCCGGTATCTCCAGCAACAATGCCCTTGCCTTTCGTTTAGCCCACATTGGGCGAAAGCTGTTTAACACAAGAAATATCATCGCTTTAATTCGCATTCGATCAGTGGCCTTGGGGTCTGGAAGGACTTCCCAATTTTCCCCCCACCGGTGGAATGGAGTGGTCAGTCAATACGAGGAGGACAGGGCTGGGGCGGCAACAGGGACTGACCAGCCCTGATTAGCTGTCTGTGTCTGACAGTCTGTCAGTCTGTCTGTCTACTGGGGCTGGCGGGGACGTGGAGGGTACCAGCCAGCCAGCCAGCCAGACACAGACACACATGCATATCCTTCATTCCAGCCAGTCAGTAAACCAACCTGCCAGTAAACCACTCTGCTAATAAACCATCCAACCAACCAGCCAGTAAAACCAACCAGTTAGCCAAGCAGTCCACCACCCAGCCAGACACGTACGTCCTTCATTCTATAGTGTACCATTATTCACAGGTTGCTTCTCGAGTGATGGCCTAGTGGCGATGCGCCCGACCAGGAAGAGATCGTCCATAGGTTCGAGTCCCATATATTGACTATCATTTTACTCCCGCCCCCACCCCCGTCCTTGCCCCCGCCCCCCTGCTCCCCTTGCACCCCCCAACCCCCCTTCTACAAGACCTTGAGTGGTGTTCTAAGCTTCGGTCTTTTGGATTCAACGATAAACGGTGTTCTCGTGTGCAGAGTGCACTGAGCGCACGTGATAGAACTGAAGGAAACAAAAAGGGTTGTCCCAGGCTAAATTTAGCAGAAGGTTTTGCGTTGATAGAAAGCAAATACACTGGCAGACAGGAAAAAAGAAACAAATATGGGTGATGCCGCACTGTGATGACACGCTGTCCCCGGGGAGAGCTCCCCAACTTTCACAATGCCAGAATCTGTTGTGACAAAAAGTACAATACAATGCAATATTCCTCTGTGAACCTAAGGCTGCATCACCCAGGAACTGAACAGAGTTGCACTGTTCTTCATCCGCCCCCCCCCCTCCCCCAACCCCACCACCCCGTCCCCACCTTCCTTGCCAAACTAAGAAGACAAGCTCATGAAATCAGCAAATGAAAATAAGGCGTACATTTTTTGTGTATACCACTTTGTGATATTGCTCCCGTCCAGTCCAGAAACAAGAGAGCAACGAAAACAAACAGGATGCTGACACCGCGCACAAAACGAGCCACAGTTCCTGTGGATGACTGAAGGGCATTGTGCCCTCACTTCCTTCCCTTCCCTCGCCTTGGGGCGCGAACGCTTCAAGGTGCAGAGTTGAGAAAGATCAGAACGATTCAGCAGCCCGTCCTCAGAGGCACAGATTTGTCTCCTGCTGCTGACCAAAGTGTTTCGCCACCATGTCTATCGGTACTGGGAAGGAAAGTTTTGAAATGATCGAATGAGGTATGAATTCTTCTTCTTCTTCTTCGTTCGTGGGCTGCAACTCCCACGTTCACTCGTGTGTACACGAGTGGGCTTTTACATGTATAAGCGTTTTTACCCCGCCATGTAGGCAGCCATACTCCGTTTTCGGGGATGTGCATGCTGGGTATGTTCTCGTTTCTATAACCCACCGAACGCTGACATATATTACAGGATCGTTAACGTGCGTATTTCATCTTCTGCTTGCGTATACACACGAAAGGGGTTCAGGCACAAGTAGGTGTGCACATAT
>NC_134876.1:57838719-57841219 GCF_041734735.1 Babylonia areolata
ATGAACATAAATCTGGTGGCAGTATAGACATGAAAAGAGGGCCGAGGGAGGGAGGTAATTTGGAAAGAGATGGGTTCTAAGATTTGACTTGAAACAGGTGATAGTGCAAGAATGATGCGAGTTGGCTTCTCTTTTGAAGGAAAAAACACAACGTGCTCTTTGAGTGTTTTAAATAAAGTCGTTGGATAAAAAAAATACATAGAGAAAATACTTATACACATGTTTTGCTGGTGAGATGTTTTTTTGTTGTTTTTTTAACACGATGTAAATCTCTGTATTTCTTCGTAAGGTTTCGTGATCACACAAACAAATTACTTGGAACATGGGATCTTAAAGAAGGGTTCATGCTGAGAAACTCGGCCACTGTTGTCAAGGTCCTTTTTGGCCGTACTGATCCGTTCTTTTAACACCAGGGCTGGGTCGCGTTCCCCCTTAAGCCCAAGGGATTAGCGTAGAGTCAGGAATCGTTTTCGTACTGCAAAGCCAATTTAGCGTCGCTAAGATCTTATGCAGCCCAACTGACCCATGTTCAGTGCGTTAAAAGTGCGCGTGGCAGAAACGAAAAGACCCAAAGAGGGACAACAAACATTTTTCGTATGGTCTGACCATTCTGAGGGCGGACGGGACAAGGGGTAGCTAACTGTGGGTTAATTGCCTTTTTATGCCTTAAAAGCATTATCGCTTACGCTGGGAATTAAAAAAACAAAAAACAAACAAAAACAAAAAAAACCACGTTGGGCACAGTCTAATTCACATTGATCTTGATGAGGGACAATGGGGTCGGTGTGTGTGTGTGTGTGTGGTGTGGGGGTGTGGGAGTGGAGAGGGTTTTTGGGTGTGGCGGATGAACGGGCAAACGGCTGACTGAAAACAAAATGGAGGTCCTAGTGATGACACGATTGTTTCTTGAGCACTTCTGACACTGAGCCCTTGTTTGGCAAAAACCAGTTGGAAAGGCGCGATTTGTGTGTGTGTGTGTGTGTGTGTGTGTGTGTTTTGTTCATTAATGGTGTTTTTTTGTGTGGTTTTTTTTTAGACAACGGGTTGAATATGTGGTGGTAGGTGGTTTAATTCGTTTGCAGTAACCAGGAAGTAAACATATTAAGCTTGTTTTGACTTTTACGGGGAATGAAAAAGGGCTTAGTTGATTTTTGTCTTTCTAACATTGCATATTATTATGATTGGCCTTTTCAACACTGCGTGATTATTGACCTTTCAAAATTGGTTTTAGTTTCTGTCAAACTGATGCTCAGAACTGGCTGGGTTTTCAACATTGGTTTAGTTTCCCTCTAAATGATTTGAAGAATTGACGGTGGGTTTTTTTGTTTTTTTTGTTTTTTTTTGTTTTGTTTTGTTTTTTTCAGCCCTGAAACAGTAGCCCCTTTTGGTGTCGGCTGTGCGGTTAGCAAAATCATTCGATTTCATTCGTTTAGTAGTTCAGTCTCATAGCAAACTAGAGGCTCCAGGTTCTGAAACAAATCCCAACAGGGGGGATAACAGAGGAAAGTAGCGGAATGATGGAGACGCTTATCTGCCAATACAGTGTTCGTGGAGGTCTGGGTTCGATTCCCAGCTCTCGTTCATTCTCCCAAATTTGACTGGAAAATAAAAATTGAGCGATTTGTCATTCGGATGAGACGATAAACCAAGGTCCCGTGTGCAGCATGCATTTGGCGCACTTTAAAAAGGATCCATGACAACATAAATATTGTCCTCTGACAAATTCGGTGGATAAAATCTACTCTGATAGGTACACACACACATACAGTGGCACACACACACACACACACACACACACACACACACACATGTATATATATATGTATCTATATATGCATGCACTCAAAGCCTGACAAGCGCGGTGGGTATTGTTGCTTTCAGGCATTTGCCTGGCAGAAATGGTGTAGCGTATATGAATTTGTCCGAACGTGGTGACGCATCCTTGAAAACCTGAAACTGAAACAGATCGATATGAAATGGTGTGTGGAGATTCAAGAACTTTGTTGTTGTTTTTTGTTGTTGCTCTTTGTTTTTTGTTTTTTTGTTTGTTTTTTTGTTTTTTCAATTCATGTATGTGGCATTACAGACAAAAGACCTCATTGTTAATTTTTGCAGTTGGGCATAGGTCGCGCAAATAATGAAACAGATCGCGTGCGCCTGATCAGATTCTCTCGCTTCCCAGGCGCGGGATGTACAACCACTAGCCAGCCACTCCACACACAAGGACTGTATCTCATGTTGGTGTATTTGCATTTGTATTTGTATTTCTTTTTATCACAACAGATTTCTCTGTGTGAAATTCGGGCTGCTCTCCCCAGAGAGAGTGCGTCGCTACACTACAGCGCCACCCATCTTTTTTTTTTTTTTTTTTTCCTGCGTGCAGTTTTATTTGTTTTTCCTATCCCTATCGAAGTGGATTCAAGGTCTAATGGAGGGGGAGAAGATATCGGCGGCTAAGCCGTGATTCGAACCTGCGCGCTCAGATACTCTCGCTTCCTAG
>NC_134876.1:57846219-57876219 GCF_041734735.1 Babylonia areolata
TCTTTCTCTTTTTCTGCTTCCCCCAACTCCCCTAAAGAATGCTCCTTTGTTTATTAGTTTGTTATCTCTTCCTGCTCCTCCTGCCTCTCCCCTTTCTCATTATTAATATAAAAAAATCCTTCTTCTTCTTCTTCTACTTCTTCTTCTTCTTCTTCTTCGTCATCATCATCGTCATCGTCTTCTACATCATCGTCATCGTCATTGTCAAAGTCATCTTCTTCTTCTTGATTTTGTTCTTGTTTTTCTTGTTCTTCTTGTACTTGTTCTTCTTGTTTTTGTTGTTGTTATTGTTGTTGTTGTTCTTCTTCTTCTTGTTGTAGATCACAGGATGAAAACTGTCGAAACGAATATTATTCGTTCAAGAACAATACAAGACACCAGAAGTGTTTGGAAGGGGTCACACACACACACACACACACACACACACACACACACACACACACACACACACACACACATGCACGCACACATGATTAAACAAAAACATGTGCATAAAAAAAGAACAAAGCAACAGTAAGCTATAACATGAAGAGGGTTACAAAATGAAGAGAGTCAATGGAAAGTATTGTGATGGACGTCCCACTGAAGCTCAGTTTCAGTTTCAAGGGGGCGTCAAAGCATGTGGACTGATATATATATATATATATATATATGTGTGTGTGTGTGTGTGTGTGTGTGTGTGTGTGTGTGTGATAGTCAGTCGCGTCCGACTATGACTATCAGAACAGCAGAGGAGGCAACTGCTTTTCCGACTATTTGGGCTAGAATTTGATTATAGTGGAGAGTGTCTTGCCCAAGTTACATCCCCACTCTCTCAGCCAAGAGGGTTTTAGGACAGTCGGCGATGGGATGATTCCCAAAGGCCAACCAGCCCACAAGTCTGCAGCACTAAGAGCCAGTGCAATTTTGCCTCCTAGTTTGAGAATCATAGTCCTTCACAAAAGACCAAGCTGTAAATGATTTCCCATTGACTGGAGAAACCATTGATAATACAGCTCTCACTTTGCTGTTGGCCCAAATGTAAACTTATGTCAAACTGTGATATAAGCCGAGTGTTGGGGCTAACACACACACACACACACACACACACACACACACACACACACACACACACACACACACACACACACACACACACAGCGCCACATTTGCTGTAAAACGTAAAAATAAAAGAAATAGAGAACATATGCCTGACCTTCGCAGTGACCCTACGTGCTGGTCACTGCAGGCCAAGAAAACCTGGCGCTCAGGGGCCAGAACTCCCTGGCATCCATCTGATAATCTATAGACGCTGGCAGGGAAACAACAGAACATCAGCAACAACAACGACGACAACAAATACAACGACGACGACGACAACAACAACGACGACGACGACGATGAAAAATAATGGAACTAATCTAGCTTGGGAAAACAGTTTTGATGTATTGGCCCGTGTTCCATATAAACTCCCAGGAATCGTCTTGCCCCTTTTCCGTTTCCTGTTTTATTTGTTTTATTTATTATTATTTTGTTTGTTTGTTTGCTTTATTTTTGTTTCAATTTTCGTATTTATTTTATTTTATTTTATACATCTTTTTAATTCATTGTATTTTTTTCCCCCTCTATTTGCTTTGCGCTATTGCTGCTTTGCTATAATATCATGCAAGATGGAAACACTGTCAGAACAAATGGCATGCCATCTTCAGAGGCAGTTCAGCCGATTCCTCGTGGTCTTGTCCTCCCTCCC
This sequence comes from Babylonia areolata, assembly GCF_041734735.1. NCBI lineage: Eukaryota > Metazoa > Mollusca > Gastropoda > Neogastropoda > Buccinidae > Babylonia > Babylonia areolata. The sequence goes on from NC_134876.1 coordinate 57,847,949, forward strand.
TCCTTTCCTCCCTCCCTCCCTTCCTCCCTCGTTGTGTGTATACACACCATTTTCTGATTGGCTCTGGCAGTTTGGGCAAAATCTTGGGAACGATTTTCAAGATTTTTTTTGATTTTTTTTTTTTTTTTTATGTTGTTTTCCTAATGTGTGGGTATTTCAAAATGAATATGCGAACTCGTCCGTCTTGAAGACTCATCCTCTCGGATATGGACAGAAAGAAAACTGGGTGTGGGGCGTGGGGTTTGGGGAGCAAACAGAAGGGAAGAGAGAGAGAGGGGGGAAGACAGACAAACAAATGATTTATTCATTATAAGGCCATCGCCCCATTTGAAGGGGGTTAAACAAGATATTGTAGCTAAGTGTAATACATATTGTTAACACACAAACAATATACGAATATAGAAATAATGCGTGCACGTGTAAATATGAAGACACCAAGAGAGAGAGAAGAAAAATCGTCATTGTGTTATTCTCTGACGTCTAGCATCGAGAGAGAGAGAGAGAGAGAGAGAGAGAGAGAGAGAGAGAGAGAGAGAGAGAGAGTTATCCATCATAAAGCTTCTCTCTGAAACAGTGTGTATATTATACTCAAGCTCAGGGGAAGGGGGTATATGGGAGGCTCGTGATAGTTTGCACTTGAATCGGATTTTGTTGTTGTTGTTTTGTTTGTTTGTTTGTTTTTTTCCAAAATGTAGAAGCGAGTCACAGTGTTTTCACTGAGAGGTAGACAGGGGTGCAATAACAGACAGATCGACAGCTCTCCATACTCACCACCACCACCACCACCACCACCCCACCACTTTTCACCCTTCACTGGCATCACCATCATCGTCCATCCGTTCTTTGATTCTCAGTCCCCCCCCCCCCCCCACGCCCCTTAACGTCTCCCTCCTCACACTCTGATAGGATTGTTTCCACGTGTGCACCCCCTCCCCATGGCAGCCTCCGCTCGGCCATTAACAGCGGCCCGCTGTCTTTATTGGGCTTTAATGAAGTGGACAGCCAGGACCCTTGGCCGGCAGATTGACCAGATGAACGACCGCGCGTTAGTTTACGGCCTCCACAGCGAGGGCCCTTTAAGGTTTGGGTGCATGTGGTGCCCTGCCGGTACCGGTGTCCTTCTTCCCGATTCGCCTGTTCTTGTTTCGCCTATTTCCATTTTAACCTATTCCTATCACTAACTTGGTGATCCTGATTCGCCTATCCCAGTTTCCATTTCACCTATTCCCGATTGGATTATCTCTAACGTGGTGATCCCGATGCTCCTGTTCTTGTTTCGTCTATTTTCGAATTTCACCTATTCCCGATTCGACTAACACTAACTTGGTGATCCCGTTTCGACTATTCTTATTTCGCCTATTTCCAGTTCACCTATTCCCGATTTGACCATCACTGACTTGGTGATCCAGACTGGCCTGTCGCTATTTCGCCTGTATACTCTGTTGCTTCCTCCTTGTTGAGGCCCCGTGGTACAATTTGTAAGGCGTCGGACTATCTGATCCAGTGGTCGTGGTTCAATTCCGCCGTTTCGGCCTGGTGTTGGGGGAGGCACTTCACACCGAATTTCCTCGCTCCACCCAGGACTGAATGATGTACCTGATTTGGCTGAGGAACGTTAAAACGTCAAAATAGAGAGGACTGGGTCCCGCTTTCATATGCCGAAGCCCAGACACAGTGGGTATGCATTCACCGCCCCGATGGCCGTAAAAGGCAAAGAGACCTACCTTCACCCTTCAATCCTTTAACTCAGTGTGTGTGTGTGTGTGTATGTGTGTGTGTGTGTTTGTGTTCGATGGTATGAGAAAGAAAGAGAGCGGAGGTGGGGGGGGGTGTAGGTGGGGGAGTGGGGAAGGGTGGGAGGACGGCGATGAGTAGGCGAAACGGGAACGGCGGCTAGGCGAAACAAAACAAAGAGACGAACCTCAAAGGGCCATTGAGAGCTGGTGTTACTATCAATATCAAAAACTGAGCAACTCTGGCCTGCTCCATGCAGCCTGGTGGGCCCAAACAGAGAGACTGAGAAGGGCTGCTGCTGTTGTTGTTGCTGCTGCTGCTGCTGCTGCTGCTGCTGCTGCTGCTGCATGGTCCAGCGTGTCAGGTGGTCAGTGGAGATGGGGCAGAGAGATGAGGAGGAGAGGAGGATGGTAGTGGTGGTGACTTGTGAGTGACCCGTGACTGGCCTGCCAGGCCTTTGCTAGCTTCGGGGCGTTTATTTGACGGCGGTGGATGGGAGATAGGCTTTGTGAAGAGGGGTTGGAGGTTTATGACATGGAGGAATATAGTCACGCTCATGGGGGTGGCAGATGGCTCTGGTTTATCAACATCGGCGTCTTCAGTCAGTGTGAAGCGGTGGCGAGGGCATCCTTTACGAATTTGGATTTAGTTAAGGTTACATGCTGCCCAGGGGACCATCTACAGAAACGTTTCAGCTTTACAGGGAATTATGGAATGGGAGTGTGTTAGTAAAGTCATAGTTTTGAACAAGCTTACACCTGGATACGATGCGCCGTTTGAGAACTTTGGAATAAAAAATATATACAAGGAAAGTTCCTCCCGCATTAAAATGCGCACAAAAATCAACAACTAACAAATTCTTCTATCCATGGTTATTTGGGTGACATCTTGCCACATTATTACTCAATAGAAACACCCATTGACATGTGCAAGTAACAAAATGTGACACACAAGTAGTTCTGCGAGCAATGCAGATATGGCACAATCACATCATGTTGGATAAACAGTTCCTGATTCCCAAGTTTATATAGAATGAGCAGAGATGGCACAATCACATACATCATGTTGGATAGACAGTTATACTACTCCTAAAATTATAGAATGAGAAGAGATGGCGCAACCACATCATGTTATATAAACGGTCATCCAACTCCTACGTTTTAAAGAACGAGCAGAGATGGTATTATACTGGATAAACATTTCCTTTGACTCTTGACTTTCATCTAACCTGTCCGCTGCCTGTGTCTTCGTCAAACTATATCTCCGATGAGATCCTGGGTCCGATATTATGAGAGCCCACACTGGGTGGGCATGCAGGCTTTTGAAACAAAGTTAATTTTACGTGAAGAAGAGTGCACGCGCGCGCACATGTCCCAGGTCAGATTAACACGGTTCTCTTGACTTGTAAGTTGAGACACCAGCTGGCGTTATTTTGGGGGTGGGGGGAGGAGAGTGGTGGGTAAGGAGGGGGGGGTGTTTTGGTGGTGGGAAGGATGGGGGATGGGATGGGGGTGGGGGGGGGGGCGCAAAGACGGTTTGACACAGCTGACGGCTGCTTGGTGTCGGTGTGACTTGGCCAGACCACGGGACATTTTATTGGGCCACGGACATGGGAGGTTTGGCCTGTGAAAACAATATAGCTGCTCCCCCACCCCTTCTCACCCTCCCCCAACCACACACACACACACACACACACACACACACACACACACACACACAGACACACACACACACACACACACACACACACACACACACACACACACACTTTCCTCCTCTCTGCTCCCTGTCCCTGATTTACTACGTACGGCACGGCTCCAGTGATGGGTGCACGGGGCTGTCGCTGCTGCTGCTGCTGCTGTTGCAGTTGGCGCTGGCCATTGTTGTCACTGGTGACAGTTACTGCTTGGTGGGAAGGGGAGAGATCGGGGATGGGTCGGGTGGCGGTGGGGTGTGGGGATGGGAGGTTGATGGAGAGGGGGCAGGGAAGGAGGTGGGAAGTGTGTGTGTGTGTGTGTGTGTGTGTGTGTGTGTGTGTGTGTGTGTGTGTACGCACGTTCGTGCGTGCGTGTGTGAGTGTGTGTGTGTGTGTGTGTGTGTGTGTGTGTGTGTGCCTGTGTGTGTGTACACGCGTTCGTGAGAGTGTGTGTGTGTGTGTGTGTGTGTGTGTGTGTGTGTGTTGAGGGGTGGGGCGGTAGAGGGCGGGGGAGAGGATGATGATGTTGAAGTGTGGATACCTCCGTGTGTGTGTGTGTGTGTGTGTGTGTGTGTGTGTGTGAGGGGTGTGGGGGAGGGGCGGCAGTGCGGGTGGGGGAAGGCGGGGGAAGAGGGGTGCCGAGGGAAGAGAAGTGCAGCAGAGCGGATTGAGTTTTATGTGCTGTGAAACTGTATCCTCCATCACCACTCCACTCCACCCCGCTGTGCGGTCACGTGCGGTTCAGATGTGAGCGAGTCTCTCCCGCCCCCCCCCCCCCCCCCACCCCCCACCCCTCATTCCCCACCCCACCCTTCTACACACACAGACACACAGATATATAGACACACAAACACATTCACACGCCCACCCATCAACACACACACACACACACACACACACACACACACACACACACACACACCAATCCCCCCCCCACTTCCCTTCCTCCCCTTTCTCTCCACCACCGCTCCACCATTTCACTATAAATCTTTATCTGGAGATCGGTAACTGTTGGAAGGTTATTGCTCGTCACCACGCCCTTCCATCCTCCTTCCTCAACCCCCTCCACCACCTTCTACCCGCCCACAATCTCCTCCCACCCACACCCCAACATCCGCCCCTCGACCCTCCCTCCAGCCACCCACCCACCCACCCACTCACCCACCCACCTTTTCTTTCTTTCAAACACTTCCCGTCAGGGGGTCTGTTACCGATCGCAGCTTCTTTCTTCTTGAAGATGCCAACCAGCAGGTCGGTCTTTGATTAAACAAGCAGAGCAACGTCGGGCTCTTTTGGGTGTTTAACACCAAGGTACACAACTCTGAACCATTGCTTCCCGGGCAAAGAAAGTTGGGTGGTTGTTTTTTTTTTTTTATCTGCATAAAAAAAAAGCTCTGCTGCAACATTTGATTCATGTAGTTTTTTTAATCCTTTTTATTTTATTTTATTATATATATTTCTTTAAAGAAGGAAACGATAACGACATATGTTTTAGTGTTTGAATATCGGACGCACTATGTCTTAAGTTGTATGTTTGCCTTTCTTTTTCCTGTTTATCCCCCTTGATTGCTGAATCTGGGTGAAATTAGGTCAGTGTGGTATAGGTTTGAAGTGCAGTTACTTCATTGTGTGTGTGTGTGTGTGTGTGCTTGTTTCCAATGGTGTCATTCATTTTGCTGAACAAACGTCATGCAATACCAAGAGGATGACAGTCGTCCAGATAAAGATTGGTGACCGGCGTCCTGGCCTGTATGTTCAGTGAGGTGACAGACCTTCAGGTGACGAGCATACTCGTCGGCCGGCAGTCGTCAAGGAAGTTAAAGGGGTTCAAAGAAGTACTTACAGAGACTGACTTGGTACGGTTTTTTTTGTTGTCTGTTGGTGATCATTTATTCGGCAGCAGCTCCTGGTATCTTTCAGGTTTCGTTTTGTGTGTATTGGTTTATATAATCTTTAATTATTCAACAATACACGTGATTACAATGCAATGAATGACAAAAGAGCATCAACAAGCTTAAAGCTTACACTGTGCTCACAACATTGCACTTCAATTTTATCATGACGGCTGATGAACCATATTATGACTTGTATCAAATAACATTCATAAACAGTAAGTAATGAAATAATGAAATAAAACAAATAAACAAACAGTACATAATATAGTAAAATAATGCTAATATCAATATTAACATGAGATTAAATTTATTATCACCAAAGTAATTGGCCTAATAGAAGAAAAACGCGCAGAAGAAGGAGAAGAAAATTTGTGTGTATTGTACTGTATTGTGCTGCACTGTATTATTATTGTATCGTAATGTATTGGTTGTATTACTTTTATATCACAGCGGATTTCTCTGTGTGAAGTTCGTACCGCGCCACTCTAACTGTTGTGTGTTTGTGTGTGTTTGTTTTTTGTTGTTGTTTTTTTCTGAAGGATAACCCCATTTTTTTCTGTCGGTTCATTTACGCACGCTGAGTGCATGCTGCACACATGACCTCAGTTTATTTACCGTCTCCTCCGAATGACTAGCGTCCAGACTACCATTTAAGGTTTAGTGGAAGTGGGTAGGGTGGGGGATTTGGGGGGAGGGGGGGGGGTTAAAAAAAATCACTCTCTTTATATCGGACTCGAACCCGTGAACACTACTTGCTTCCCTAATCGGGCACACTGGTACCACGAGTCCACCACCGCTTTACCAGTAAGTGAGCGATCCTGACCCTTGCTCTGGCTTCGTTCACGGTGTTTAACCCCTTGATTGTCGCTGGCAGTTGTGCTTGTAAGCGAAGGGCTCTCGCCGCACTGAGATCAGACTGAGCTTTGGGGTCACTGAGGACGGTGATGGCCACTTTCCCTTTAATTAGAACTTCTTCGTCTTCGGGTTGTATCAGTTTTGTTCATCAGTTAGAGTCAGGTGACACCGTTGACCATTACTCACACAGAGAGTGATAACTGCTTTTTCAAACTCATGTCACAAGTGATCAAGACGAGACAAGACAAGACAAGACAAACCATGTCAAATCGAGACAAGACAAGACAAGCCGTGTCAAATCGAGACAAGAGAAGACAAGCCAAGACGTGACGGGACAAGACAAAACAAGACAAGACAAGACAAGCCATGTCAAATCGAGACAAGACAAGATAAGCCAAGACGTGACGAGACAAGACAAGACAAGACAATCAGTGACACCATTGATAAGCACTCACACAAAGAATGATAACTGCACTGCAAACTCATGCCACTGTGATCAAGACAAGAGAAGAAAGACAAACCGAGACGTATTTATTATTCCAGGAAACCCCATGGAAGCACATGAAAATGTTACATATTTCACGTAACTGATACAAAAAAAAAGAAAAAAAAGGATAGCATCTGGTATTTTACTCACAATTAATTTTGCAATGGCCATACCAACTGCTTAGTTAAGACATACATAAGACATATATTTTGGAGGATGAAGAAGAAGCAGAAGAGAAGAAAGTAACATACAAGAGATACAGCATTGTATAATCCATATCATTTCACCAAGTAGTCAAGGGGGTATACAGGACAAAGACAAGTACACAACAACTTCAGACCAGGGGGAATGTCAGCGGATAATTCAAACAATAAACACATGTCGGGGTTGGGTTTTAGTTTGTTTGTTTGTTGTTTTTTGTTGGTTTGTTTGTTTGTTTTTTGTTTTTTTCCCTTCTTCTTTGCTGTCAAGGGGTTAAAGATAATTATTCTTTTTAAGTTCCTTCGGGGATCTGTTAGCCTGTTCTCCAGTGCACTGCTGCTGGTGTGTGTGTGTGTGCGTCGGGGGGAGGGGGGGAAGGGCAGCTGTGTGTGTGTGTATGTGGGTATGTGGGGTAGGGGGAGGGAAGAGGGAACCGGGTTCATACTTCAGGCTCTAGTCTCGTTCGCCAGCTGGTTCGGATTTAAGCTCTTGTTACTCGCTGTTTAGGTGGGGTCGCCTACACACACACACACACACACACACACACATACACACACACGCACGCGCGCGCGCGCACGCACGCACGCACGCACGCACGCACACACACACACACACACACACACACACACACACACACACAGAGGTGCACACGGCATTGGGGGTGAAGCACAATAATAACCCTTGTGATTTATTGCTCTCTTCCTTCTCGGGTCTCTGTTTCTGTCTGTCTGTGTCTCTCTATCTCTCTGTCTCCGTCGCTCTCTCTGTCTTCCCATCTTTCAGTTCGTTCTTCGCTTCACCCCTACTCCCCTCTCACCACATCCCTCCCCGGCCTCTTCCCTTTTTCTCTCTGTCTCTGTTGCTGTCGTTGTAGTGTTTGCCTGTGTGTGCCTGCTTCTCTGTCTGTCTGTTTGTCTGTCTGTGTGCCCCCCCCCCCCCTCTCTCTCATTCTCTCTCTCTCTCTCTCTCATTCTTGAATTGTGGTCCATGGCCAAAGTTCATTAAAACAATTTCGTTCGTTCGTTCGTTCTCATTCTTTCTCTCAGAACCTCTCTTGCAACTCTTTGTAACACGGTTTATCATGGTGGTTCTGACTGCTGATCATCACGGCCGAATTATTTACGTTCTGTGATCCTGTGATTCCAAAGCCAATGTGTGTACCCCAGTCTCATCGCTGACAATCCGCAAGGAACTATCAATATTTTGGTCACAAGGAGGCCACACACCAGAGGAGATCCTGCATTGCTGCTGAGTCACTTCGGTGTGGTTCATTAGTGCCTGTTCTGACTCAACATCCGCAGGACATCACCTGCTAGGACACCTTCTGAACATACTAATCGGTAGGTCGCGTTGTCAGATTGATTGGGCGTTCCTTCCGGAGTAGAAACCTCCGCCACGTCCATCCATTTACAGCTCTGTGATCCCAAAACTCATGTATATGTACCCGTGTCGTTTGGCTGCACACCTACTTTTCTGTTGAGATTTCTCAATGAGATGTGTGAGGAACACGGTCTCAGAGTTACCTGGGTAAGAAAATCACGACTTGCCATCTGGGGCAACGACCCTCAATTGTCATTGCGAATGGCTGCCTGCATATCTGTTCACCCTTCCTGAAAAGTCCTCTTTCAGTGTGCCATCATCTGCACCGTTTCGGTGGCATTTCCCTCCGTCTCCAACACACAGTCATATACAGTCGTACCTGGTTCATTTGCCGCAGTCTTAGCGTCGGCAGTCCACAGGGAACGATCGATGTTAAGTTGCCACGAGACCACGCCAGAGACGACTTTGGATTGCTGCCGAATAGTAATTCCAGTGGTGTTAAGAAGTACCCGTTTTTAATCCTTCTTCTTCTTCTTTCGTGGGCTGCAACTCCCACGTTCACTTGTATGTACACGGATTGGCTTTTACGTGTATAACAGTTGTTGTTTTTTACCTCGCCATGAGGCAGCCATACTCCGTTTTCAGATTTTTTTTTTTTTTTTTTTTTTTTTTTGATTCAGCATACTCAGGACGCCGTCTACATGTAGTCTCCTACTATGACGACTTTAATCGCTAAATCGCGGAAACAGACTGAGTGAGTGTCCCCTCCGGAGTGGAAACAACCCTCCAGCGACATCCCCGCCATGAAACTGCCGACACCGAAGACCTTGACAGGAATTCATTCTCTCCAAAAACGGAAGTGGAGGGGTGGCCCCAGTCCTCCCATTTGAGCCCACTGCGGAATCATCTTTGGGTAGAAGCTGGCCACAGGCCGAAAACAAAACACAACAAACAACAACAAAAGAAAAGCTCTGCTAGGGCTCGAACCCGCGTCCTCCCAATAGTCATTCCGCGACGCTAACCACGTGCGCCATGGCGGCTGTTCAAAATGGATCGTGCAGGTGGTTGTGGGCAAGGGTCAACATTTGTTGAATAAAATTGTGAGAGATCGTTTTTCAAAGAGATGATCCACAGTTATAACTCAAACGTATTGGCATCAGGACATGAGAAAAACTTAAAGATATATTCTAGTTTGACGGAAGATTCCGTGGTGACGTGAAGCTCCTCTCAATCATACACTCACCCCACCATCGTTTTGGATTGAACAGTATGTTGGTACAGTATTACAGGAATGATCTTGTAATGCGACTTTGACTTCAAGTATACCAATATTATCCTTTTTTTTCAATTTGTTGATTAATATTGCATTTTCATGTTACTTGTTTTCATGTATATTGGATGCCGACTGAATTCGTATCAATCCTCTTTTTGTGCATATTCCCATTCCACTAATATGCACACAAACATGAGAACATAAACAAACATGCCCATATGCAAGCACACACGCGCGCGCGCACGCACGTGCACGCACACACACACACACACACACACACACACACACACACACACACACACTACACGTATAATCTCTCTCAAAGTGAAAAGCAGGACGAACCTATTTTATTTGAAAAGAACACGATATAAACACACATTGAAATCAACAGGACAACAACAAAAAAATACTTAAGCTTTATTAATTCCTTCCGTAATGTACACATTTACAAACACTAAATATTTAACGGATGTCTCTGCAGGTGGAAATTCATATATCGCAGTAGCCGGATCACTTTCAGGCGGATACTTTTCAGTCGTGCTCGTAATCTAAAAGCATTGGCATCAGGACGAACTAAAATCTTGAGCACCTTTAGCCCATCAGTTTTAAAAGAGTGGATTTAGTGGTATATAAGCTCCTCGCTCTCATATACGTACCCATTCCTCGTCCATGGAAAGAAGCAATGACGCCACTGTGCTAGATCGGTTGCATTTTATTTTTTTTTTTAATTTCATTTCATTTATTTTATTTCATTATTTTCAGACGGGAGTATTTCATTCACATCTATCCTGTTTTTCCACAGGATGAAGATATAAGATACGCTATAAAACTTTTTGTGGGTGGGTGGGTGGGAGAGGTTATTACTGAGTGGGAAAGAGTTTCTTGAACTTCATGTCTTTGTCATTCTTCAGCCGTTTAAGTACAAGCAGTGAAGCCAGGGGTAGATCGTTTTCAGAGGGGGTACATTTCATTCCTCACCGCTCTGTGTACAGGTGTCCAGCGGGCGTGAGAGAAACAAGGCAAGCAGTTGATCGTACCAATTAAAACAGCTATCCAGTTCGTGGGCATTAAAGTTCTCCGGCTCGTACATTCAGTCCTCATTCATCCATGTCACTGGTTAACCACTTCACTGCTGTGCCTCGGTGAAATGAGATCAGTGTGGCGGGACTTTGAACCAGTAACTACAGTTTGGATTTTTTTGTTTGTTTGTTTTTTGTTGTTGTTTTTTTTTTCAATGGTGTCGTTGATTTAGGTGATCAAAAGGTATGCAGTCCCAGTCCAGTTACAGGGTGGTGACTGGCATCTTGACCAGAAGGATCAAGTCTGTCTCAGCGAGGTGACAGCCCTTCTCTTACAACCATGCGTGTCAACAGCAGTCGTGGGGTTAACGATGGAAGTGTGGTCATAAAGGCGGTCAAATACTTTAGTCCCATAGGCTCGTTTTACGTCACGGGAATTTACACAGAAAGCCTGCGGAAAGCATAAAAGCGAACCCCGCCTTGTGTTTAGGACAGCGAGGTTGCGCAGTAACCATAGCCAGGCATCAGTTCACAAGGCTTGAGTTTTAAAACAGGATCATATTCCGCCATTGCTGAGTGATCCTTATCGCTGATCCAAGAATATGGATCTTTACACTTTAATTGCAGCATCGTGTCCTTCAGTGGTTTCTTGATCATGATGCGTCAAGCAGACTCGTGTCGTCAGTTGTCGATTGGTCCTTATTTGTTGAAAGACCTCACGTTAGACTCAGCATCGAGTTGTCTCTGTAATCCTCGACATTATTGCCACCCACCTACACCCTGTCCTCCTACCATACTCTCCTTCTCTGTCTGTCTGTCTCTGTCTCTCTCCTCTCCCCCCCCCCTCTCTCTCTCTCTGTCTCTCGCTTGCACGCTCTCCAATATTTGCTTGACTAACTGTGTAGTTTGTTTTATTCCGTTCATTACACTTGACGCTGCATCTGAGAATTGTGACCCCTTGACATAATGAGGGTCAGATAGACCTATGTTAATAAAAAGCGTCTGGATTCTCTCTCTCTCTCTCTCTCTCTCTCTCTGTCTCTGTCACACACACACACACACACACACACACAGAGAAGTATCCTCCGTCGACAGTTCAAGGCGAAACGGTTATGAGGATAGCGCCCAGATATAATATACATACAATGGCTTTGCCCTCCAGGTGTGTCGTGTACAGGTCAAATAAAAGTAGGGGTGCGAGTAAGGAGGCAAGAGTACAAAACAATCTCCATTGATCCATTACGGAAATTCTTTTATGTGGGCTTACGTGTGGACGTGGATGCCACACACACACACACACACACACACACACACACAAGTGAAAGTGTGTGCGAATGTGGTGAGTTTGTGAACATGCGTGCGGTGTTTGCCTTCTTGTGAACACGCTTGTTTGTATGGCAACAAGTGAACAAGTGCGGCAGACCATCAAGCGGCTTATCAGTTCAGAACAGAAAACTACAGTTTGGAATGGCCACGAAAGAAGATTCATCGGCCTTGCAAAAAAAAAAAACAGTCCTCCAAGGAACTTCTTGGGGAGGAAGACGGAGGGGAAGACAGTTAGTAAGTTTAAAAAAAAAAAAGTACAAAAAATGCAACAACAAAGAAAGAAAAAAGTACAAAAAAGCAACAACAACAACAACAAAAACAAAGAAAAAAACAAACAAAACACACCACCAGAAAAGGGTACAACGGCGCCAGTGCAGCCGGTGTCATGTGCATCACTCACAACCAGTGCTGCTTTTGTGCACGTGCACTTTTTTGACTCACTTGTGTAAACAAAGTGAGTCTATGTTTTAACCCGGTGTTCGGTTGTCTGTGTGTGTGTCTGTGTGTCCGTGGTAAACTTTAACATTGACATTTTCTCTGCAAATACTTTGTCAGTTGACACCAAATTAGGCATAAAAATAGGAAAAATTCAGTTCTTTCCAGTCATCTTGTTTAATTAAAACAATATTGCACCTCTGGGTATGGGCACAAAAAAATAAAAAAATGAAGCCTAATTATATGCAAACTGCATTTACTGTTATATGTATATTTTTTGTATTCTCTAAACTTGGCACTTTGATCTGATATTCTGACCCAACAACAAGAGCAGTCATTATTATCATTTTTTGTTCAAACAGGAACTTCTTTTGCTAATCATGGAAGTTTTATTTATTTTGCAAACGTTTTGGTGCAGAGAGTAAAAAAGGGAAATTACTCTGTAATTATGCTAGGGGACTTAATTCGCTTTAAACTGATATTTCTCATCTTAAACATTACATTTTGAAATTATACACAGTACATAAAAAGCTTGGATTTTTTTTCAGTGTATCACAAGTGAGTCTTGAAGGCCTTGCCTCTCTTGTTCTTTCTTTAGTCTTAGCAGTGAACATTCACAGCTATCGTTTAAGTAAACCAACGAATGATCGTAAACATTTGTCTTCTTCTTCTCCTTCTTCGTTCATTCGTGGGCTGCGACTTCCCACGCTCACTTGTACACACGAGTTTGCTTTTACGTGTATGACCGTTTTCACCCTCAACCACATCGGCAGTCATACTTCGTTTTCGGGTAGGGTTGGGGGCGTGGGGGGTGGGGGTTGTCGGAAACATCGATTTTTCGAAATGTTTCTTCAAATTGTTTGTAGTGTCCGTTTGTTCTGAAACATCCGGTAGGGTATTCAGCAAGTTGTGAGTGATAAATCATACGCACCTTGCATGACTGAAGAACATTTCTCGATCTTTTATCATTTTACGAAAACATACGTGTTTTTTGTTTGTTTGTTTCTTTCTTTTTTATGGAGTGGTCCCGAACGTTTTATGGGGTTCACAGCTCGTCGCGTTTTGTCTTCGATACCACAGAAGGACCCGTTGTAACGTTTGTTCGCCATGATAAACGGAAGACTTTATCCAGTGTATTATTGTCGCCGACGTTCACGGCACATGTTGTCACCGGCGACTGCATATTGTGCCAGTAATGTCATTAACAACAACAGCAACAACAACAACAACAACAACACAAATCGTCCGCACCGCGACGATCTATGCCGGCGAAGATACGAGCTGCAAAAATTAGGCGTCGGCATCGGTACGTATTTACGCCGGCGACGGTACATATTTACGCCGGCGACAGTACATATTTACGCTGGCGACAAGATATTTCCTGCGACAGTATGTGCCTGGCGACAATGTATGAGGCAAACACACACACACACACACACACACACACACACAACAACAACAACAACAACAACACTAGTTGTTTTTCCTTAAGAGTTCTTCCAAGGTTTAAATTCATATTTATGTTGTTTATTTGTATTTGTATTTCTTTTTATCACAACAGATTTCTCTGTGTGAAATTCGGGCTGCTCTCCCCAGGGAGAGCGCGTCGCTACACTACAGCGCCACCCTTTTTTTTTTTTTTTTTTTTCCTGCGTGCAGTTTTATTTGTTTTTCCTATCGAAGTGGATTTTTCTATAGAATTTTGCCAGGAACAACTCTTTTGTTGCCGTGGGTTCTTTTACGTGCGCTAAGTGCATGCTGCACACGGGACCTCGGTTTATCGTCTCATCCGAATGACTAGCGTCCAGACCACCACTCAAGGTCCGGTGGAGGGGGAGAAAATATCGGCGGCTGAGCCGTGATTCGAACCAGCGCGCTCAGATTCTCTCGCTTCTAAGGCGGACGCGTTACCTCTAGGCCATCAGTCCACTTATAATACTGCTGCTGTGTTATGTGTTCAATGTGTGCCACGTGCAGTTTCCCGAGCACACCAACAGCTTCGGCATATTGCTGCTTTATGTGTTCACAGTGTCTTTACTTGCTTTTGAGAGAACACAATCATGTTTGAAGCAATATGTGCCGCGCAACGCACGCTGCGACGGCGAAGGCTTCGGTTTCACCTGTCCCTCTCCGGTTTAGCTCATCGCGTTTCGTCTTTCATGGCCCGCCAGAGAAGGACCCGCTGCAAGAGTTTGTGAGCCGTGGTAAACAGAAGGCCCTGGGAAGAAGACCTGCCCTGACTCACACATCTCTCTGCCTGTCTTGTCTGTCACATGGTCGCTTCACCCCCCCGTCCCCCTCCCCCAACCCCCACCTTCCCTCGCCCCTGTCACCCCGGCCTTGGGTTACTATTATTACTATCACGGAGAAGAGGGAGTGGGGGATGCGGAGGGGGGGGGGGATGCGGAGGGGGTTGAGACGGGGAGGATGGATGGGTGGTAGAGCTCCAGCTCAACAAACGGGGCAACAGAACCGTTTCTGCTTGAGTAAGTCAGAAAACGAAGTTGTTCTCTCTCTCTCTCTCTCTCTCTCGTGTGTGTGCGTGTGTGCTAGAGAGAGATAGAGAAAGAGAGTGTAGAATCAAACTAGTGAGTATTGTTTTGTTTGTTTAATCTTTAGTGTGACACTGCAACTGTTTGTGTTGAAAAAAAGAAAGAAAAGAAACAGAGACTGGAGTAAAGGTGCTATTAGTCAGTGAAGGTGTCATATCAATCATCCAGCCACTCTGTCAGTATGGAAACAAAAGCTCGAAGTTGACGAGCTGCAAGGTTTTCCGCTCGGCGTCCAAGTCCCCGTTCTGCTCGGGTTTGAAAACATTGTTTCACGAGTAGCCGTGAAGATGGCCATGGTGATGGCATCATTCTCATTGAGTAAACAAGACAAACAGCCGACAGGCTTTCATTCTCAGTATTGCTTCGGCAAAGTTGTCGATGTCTATGTATGTATGTATGTATGTATGTATCTATCCATGTATATATGCATCTCTTTCTCATTATGTATATATATATATATATATATATACATATATATATATATACCGCAGAGACCCATGCTTTGGCGCAACCGACAGACCTGGAGGAATCTTGAATTATATATATATATATATATATATATAGGCATACATACGTGTGTGTGTGTGTGTGTGTGTGTGTGTGTGTGTGTGTAGTGTAGTGTAGTGTAGTGTTTGTTTGCTTTCGATGTCTACCCTTCCACCCCTTCCAGAACGTAAATTGAAACAGGCAGCGAGAATGGTGCGTCGCCAGACTTGATATCTTTTGACACGGGGTGAGTGGCGCAAGCATTTGCTGCTCTCAGACTCACAAACGCTCACACACACACATACACACACACACACACACACACACACACACACACACACACACACACACACACACACACACACACACACAGAGAGAGAGAGAGAGAGAGAGAGATGAAGTATGATAGAGGAGCCGAGTTTTATGGATAGAAATGTTGGCGCTATTGCAAAAACACAATCTGTTGGACCATCGGCTGTCGCTTGGGTCTTGATGGATCAGGACAGAAACAGTGCCCCTTCAGTAGTTATATCCGTGGAACTGTTTTATTTTTCATTATTTTATTTCGTTTTTATTTTATTGTATTCTATTTCATTGTATTTTATTTCTTGCTTTTGTTTTGAACCGTTTCCCGTTTATTTTATTTTCATTTAATCAGTTTTATTCTAATTTTCTTTAATACATTTCATTTAGCGTTCTCTGGTTGTTGTTTTTTGTTGTTATTGGTTGTTGTTTTTTTGTTTTTTTGTTTGTTTTTTTGTCTTGTAACTGCAGGCAGCTTGATCAAGTTAAACCAGTTTCTGTGTGATGGTGGTGGTGTTTCTGTTCTGTTCTTTGTAAGTGAGGGGGAAAAGCAAACAGCAACAACGACAAAGAACAGATACGTGCATGTCTCGTGTTCTTGTGTTTTTTTCACTTTATTTTTTATTTTATTTCTTTTCTTTTTTTTTTTTAGTTTAATTCAAAGGGACATTGGACGAGTTTCTCTCTCTCTCTCTCTCTCTCTCTCTCTCTCTCTCTCTCTGTGTGTGTGTGTGTGTGTGTGTGTGTGTGTGTGTGTGTGTGTGTACATTGGACGACTTTCTGTGTGTGTGTGTGTGTGTGTGTGTGTGTGTGTGTGTGTGAGCATGTTGTTTTGTCCTTATCGGTTTTCTCAGCATTTATTGTTTTATTTTTTTAATTTCATTTATTTTGTTTGTTTGTTTGTTTGTTTTTCTAACTACACGCTGATTTGGATGAAACATGACATAAACGTAAAACATCGAGTCAGGCTCAAGATTCTTTTTTTTCTTTTCTCTTTGTTTCTTTGTTTCTTTCTTTCTTTCTTCACTCTGTGTGTATATGGATGCAATTTTATATGTAGTAGTTTATTCACTTATTTGTTCATTTATTTATCTATTCATTTATTTGTGTATTTTATTTATTTATCTGTTTATTTATTTATTCATTTACTTATTTAATCGTTCGCGCGCGTTTGTTTCTGTCTTATGTGTATGTGTGTGTGTGTGTGTGTATGTTTCTCTCTGTGTGTACGCGCATGCTAATTTGTTATTTGTGGTTTTCTCTTCTGTACATTTGTTTATGCATTGATTTGTTCGCTTTTTTTATTATTATTTTTTTTTTTTTACTACTTCTTTCATTGCGTTAGATGTTCGCTGCAAGATGTCTTTGGATCCTGAAAAAAAACTGGAACACATAATGTACATCAACACCATACTTATTTCATGGACAGTATTTCAATGTCTTCGCGACCTCCGTCAATACCTTTTGACTCCAAATGCCTACGCAACATCATTGGCATGAAACGGCGTGGTTGTATTTCTAATGAAGAGATCAGAGCGAGAGACTTCTTTGGCTTCTAGTGTCAGTTATCATCTCTGAACGTCTCCGCTGTCTGGAACAATCGCTGAGGGTTTCCCCGCTACAGAAATGAATGTCAAGCCGTGGAATGGACACCTGCAGGCCGGAATAAGAGGGGGACGGCCCAAGATGAACTGGTGGCAAACAGTGAACAGAGAGAGACCTCAGACTTGAGGACAGACTTGGAGTGACACCAGCAAACTGGCTGAGGATGGAGGACAGCGGAGCGATTTGACTGCCTCATTCGTCCAAGGATGCGGGGAGTTTCTTGAGTTGTCTGTCAAGGTCCAGACTGCTAGGTTAGATGATTATTATGTGCATGATAACATAGGTTCTAGCTCACGAGAGGGCGCCAACTCACAATCACGGTTTGAGTGTACGTGTGCGTGCTGGCTGTGTTGGCTGATCAGTATCGTGTCCATCTCGTGTGGGTTTCAGTCGCTGACTACACAGCTCGCAGGAGTTACTGAACAAGCGAAGTTTTGATATGGCTTCGCTGTCAGATTCCTTTTGTGTGTGTCTGTTTGTGTGTGTTTCCATTTGTTCCTTGGTCCATCGTTTTGCATTTTGTATTGTTGGGGAAAGAGAGAGAGAGGGGGGGGGAGGGTCTTGTTTACGAAACCAAAAGTTTTCATTTCCAGTAGGATACAAATTTGATTTGTATTGACCGTTTTACAAATGTCGACATCTCTGCAGCCGAAAAATCTGGAATTAGAAAAGAAAAATGACACGCAGCAGGGGGGTAGAGAGAGAGAGAGAGAGAGAGAGAGAGACAGAGGCAGAGACAGAGACAGAGAGAGAGTGGTAGCAAGTAAGAACCCTGTGACGATTATGTCAGTAAAGAACAGCTGGAAGAAAAAGAAACGTGATTTGAAGCCCATTTTAATGAATCTGATTATTTCTTCGACAAAAACGAGCAAACAAACAGATAAAGTTATTGTGATGAGTGAAGGAGTCAGATATATAGAAAGAATCCTTTTGGGTTTTTTGTTTGTTTGTTTGCTTGTTTGTTGTGTTGCTCTAGCTAATGTTGTTGTTTTTGTTTGCTTATCCTTCATGTTTGGTTGGTTCTGTGAGAAAGGAAACACGTTTGCACGAAATACAGATGGACAAACACGCACAGAGTATGTGCGCGCGCACTCACGGATTTTCACTATATATGTATGTATGTATGTATGTAAGCCTATTTGTGTATGTGTGCAGATCTGTCTCTCTGCCTGTCTGTCTTCTGTCTGTCTGTCTGTCTCTTCCCCTCTCTCCAACCTCCGTTTTTCGTTTTCTCTTTCTCTGTCCCTCACCCCCCCCCCCCCCCCTCCCCCCCACAATCCCCCACCCACACACACACACCCTTCTCTCTGTCTGTCTTTGTCTCGCGTTCTTTCTCTCTCACTCTCTTTCTTTCTCTCTTAGCTCACATTCTTTCTCTCTTCCTTAGTTCTCTCTCGGCCTTTCTGTCTCTGTCTCTCAGTCTCTCTCTCTCTCTCCATCTCTCTCTCAGCTCCTTTCTCCCGCACCTACCCTCTGTCTCTCTATCTCTCCCTCCCTCTCTTTCTCTCGCTCCATGTTTCTCTCTCGCCTCCTTCCTCCCACGCCCATTCTCTCTCTCTCTCTCAATTTCTCTCCTCTCTCTCTGTCTGTCTCTCCCTCTCTCTCTTTCTCCTCCTCTTTGTTTCTCTCTCACGTCCTTCCTCCCACGCCCACTCTCTATCTCTCTCTCTTCCTCCCTCAATTTCTCTCCTCTCTGTCAGTCTGTCTGTCTCTCCCTCTCTCTCTTTCTCTCCCTCTTTGTTTCTCTCTCACCTTCCTCCCACGCCCGCTCTCTCTCTCTCTCCCTCAGTTTATCTCCTCTTTCTCTCTCTTTCCTCTCTCTCACTTTCTCCTCCCCTTCCCCCCCTCTCTCTCCCCCCCTCTCTCTCTTTCTCTACCTCCATGTTTCTCTCTCGCCTCCTTCCTCCCACGCCTCTCTCTCTCTCTCTCTCTCTCTCTCTCTCTCTCTCTCTCTCTCATACTCATTCTTTCTGTGGGAATGGGGGTCGAGGGGGTCAGAGCAAAACACACGCTGCCCGACCCGCTTGGCTGTGTGTGGGGGGGGTAACGTCATCGTGGCCTGTCGCGTCCTTCACGGGGCTGTGTGACACAGGGCAGGGGCCACTATCAGCAGCAGCAGCAGCAGCATGTGATGATGCGGGATATGGGCTTTAATAATACGCAGGTCCCCACCTCCCTGCCCTTGCTCGACCCCGTCTGCTGCTGTTGGTTGGTTTAAGCAATGGTTTCTTTGGAAACTGTGTTGTGCTTTGTTGTGTTGTATTGTGCTGTATTGCATTATATTGCATCTTATTGTATTGTATCCTTTTGCATTGCATTGTATCGTATTACATTGTTCTGTTCTGTACTGTACTGTACTGTGACCAAAAAAAAAAGAGTACTGTACAGTACAGTACTGTCCTGTAGTGTCCTGTACTGTCTTGTACTGTACTGAACTGTACTGTACTGTATTGTATTACCCTTTTGTAATAACAGATTTCTCCGTGTGAATTTCGGGCTGCTGTCCCCCCTGAAATTCGCGTCGCTACAGTACCCTACACCACCACCTATTTTTTTCTGTCTGCCAGTGTATTTATTTGTTTTCCTATCAACGTTGGGAAAGATTTTTTGTACAGAATTTTGCCAGGGACAACCCCTTTAGTTGCCGTTGGTTCTTTTTACGTGCGCAATGTGCACTCATCACACAAACGGGACCCCCATTTATCGTCTCATTCGACTGACTAGCGTCCAGACAGTCACTCAAGGTCTCGTGAAGGGAGAGAAAAATACTGACCAGAGTTGGATTCTATCCTGTGCGCTCAATTTTTCTCCCTTCCTAGGCGGACGGTTTACCACTGAGCCACCACGCCACTTGAACATGTCACAACACCACATGAAGTTGATTCGACAGGGCAGTTAGAAAGTTATATTAAGTTACGTCGTCCTTATACAAAAAATACAAAAAAATGAATATATGACAGGTGTCTCTGCATGCAGACATTTATGAATTGTTGCATGAATTATGTGCAAAATAAAAATTGGAACCTCTGTTGCTGCTGCTGCTGCTGCTGATGGCGTCTGGTTTCTGCTGGACTTTCTTTTTCTATCTTGTTTTCATTGGTTTAAACAACTCTTTATCCAGAAGATATATTATCATGAATGAACACATACACAGCAAAGCAACAACAAGCTAACTTACTCCTGTCAGAGCATTTAATAAATCATCAGTCGTTTGGTTAATTTGACGGCTGGTGAGGGTGGCCCCTGAGCAGTAATGTTTGATATAAATGCTTTCCAGTTGCATGGTTTAAAATGATAGTTTCCTTACGTCGATGTTTCTTTCAACGAGCAACCGTGGCAATGATTATACTTTATTTTTAAAGGCATGACAGTAAGTCTGTTATTTTCTTTCTTTCCTTCTGTGTGTGTGTGTGTGTGTGTGTGTGTGTGTGTGTGTGCGTGCGTGCGTGTGTGTGTGTGTGTGTGTGTGTGTGTGTGTGTGTGTGTGTGTTGTTCTCTTGAAACCGATACCCCCGTCTTGCTGGTATTTGTGCGAACAGCGTCAGAGGTGCTGGCATTAGTTACTGTGTTTCTAACGATTGGGTGGGGGGAGTGGATGGTAGGGTTTGAGGGGACTTGACCCCCACCCCCACCCCCATCCCCAAGCCTGCACGCTGTCTGTCTGTCACTCTGTCCCTGTCTCCGTCTCTACGTCCCCTCCTCTCTCTCTGTGTATCTTTTTGTGGCTCTCTGCCTCTCTGTTTCTCTTTCTCTCACACACACTTTCTCTTCCTTTCTGTTTCTTTGTCTGTCAATCTGTCTGTCTGTCTGTCTCATCCACACTCCCTCTCTCTCATTGTCTCTGTCTCTGCCTGTCTGTCTCTGTCTGTCTGTATGTCTGTCTGTCTCTCTCTCTGACTCACTGAGGATAAATTATTTTTCTGTCATAAACTCCCAAAACGTTAAAGCCAATAATAGTGGAATAATCTTGGAAAAATGGAATCGCGTACCATTCTTCTTGTTCTTCTTCTTTCTTCTTCTTCACACTTGACGCGTTGGTTTCTGCTGAATGGCGACAGGCGATGCTTCTCAATAAAGACGTAGATCTACTTATACAGTTGTTGTTTTTTTCTGGTTGTTTGTTTATTGTAGTTTTTATTTTTATGTGAAACACGAACGTTTTAAAACACTCATCCTCTTTTCAGTACTTCCTCCTTCTCTTCCTTCAAATACAGTCGGGGGAAAAAAAAAAAAAACATTAGAGGGAAAACGAGCGGCGAGATGGGGGAAAGGGGCGGGGAGAGAAGGGGTTGGGTGTTGGTGGTGTGTGTGGGGGAGGGGAGTGGGGGGGGGGGGCGTAGGGGGGGGGGGGGGGGGAGCACAGAGAGAGTAGCGCATACTGAGCAAGGCATTCAAATCAATAGCCAGACCCTGGACAATAGAAACGTGCGCCACACCCCTACCGACCTGCACCCGCCCACCCACCCACCCGTCCACCCTCTTTAGAAAAGAAAAAAAGAAAAGAAAAGAAAAAAAAGACACTCCCCCCCTCCTTCCTCACCCCCAGCCCTCCACCCCACCACTACTACCACCACCATCACCACCGCCATGCTCACCAACCTCTCCTCTTCATTCCCTACTGGCCTCCTCCACCCCCACACCCCCTCCCTTCCCCCTACTAAACACCCACGTCCCCCACTCCCTCCACTGTCTTTTTTTCTCGTCCTTCCTTCAGAGTTCTGCTGGAAGAAACCTGATACTGCACACAAGGGTGCAATTAATCAAGAGGACACGAAGCCTGTTTTGAAGACGCGACGGAAACCGTGATGGGTGTCACTTAACTTGGGAGATTCTGTCTCTCACTCCTTCCCTCCCTAACGCCTTTCTCTCTATCTCTCTCTCGCTCTGTCTGTCTGTCTGTCTCTCTCTCTGCTTCTGTATTTCTGTCTCTCTGTCTAAGTCTCTCTTGTCTCTCTCTGTCTTTGTGTGTGTGTGTGTGTGTGTGTGTGTGTGTGTGTGTGTGTGTGTGTGTGCGCGCCTGTCTCTCTCTCTCACTGTTTCTGTCTGTCTGTCTTTCTTCCTCTCTATGTGTCTCTGGCTCTCTCTCTTCCTCTCTCTCTCTTTCTCTGTTCAGTCCCCTTTGCCTTTTGTTTAATCTAGGTCAGGGATGGCTTCACAAAGCACAGAACATCGATACGTCTTTGTCTGGATGTTTGCTGCTGTTGGTGCTGCTGCTGCTGTTGTTGTTGCTGCTGCTGCTGTTGTTGTTGTTGTCTCGTTGACTCTGCTCACCTCCATCCCCCCCTTTTTTTTCTCTCTCAAAAACGATCGCTGTCAAGACTTTTGTCACATAAAAGGAGAGGTTTTATCACCGGTTGTTTCGTCGATAGAGAGCGAGTTTCCATTGCGCGGTGGGGTGGTTCTAAGCAAGGCTGGGTCGAAGGTATCGTCGAATAAACCGGTTTTGAGTATCGAAATAATTGGTTTATCGACCTGAGTTACTGATGATGTTCTTCTTATTGTTGTTATATCACTATCATCGTTATTGTTTGCTTTTTAAAAAAAAATTATCATAGCCGGTGTTGTTATTGTTATGCTTGTTTACAACTTAAACCCTTAGTTTCGTCTTTTAGCGTTTGACCTGTCATCTCTTTCATTTCAACCCCTCCTCTCTTCTTCTTCTTCTGCTCCACCTCCTCCTTCTCCTCCTTTTTCGTTTGTTTTCTCTCTCTCTCTCCCTCTCTCTGTCTCTTTTTCTCTTTCTTTCCCTTCTTCCCTTTGCTCTGTTTTCATTGTCTGTTTCTTTTTTCTCCTCTCTATTCCCTGGCTCAACACCACTTGGTTTAAACGGTATTTTATTTGGAACATGTCACAATACAACACAGATATCGATGAACAGGACAAAAAGAAAATCTTATATAAAGTCCTGTCCTGACGCATGTACATACTGAATATGTGACGGATGTCATCATAACTAGAAGCTAAGACGTGAACATACATGAGTTTTGAACAAAACTAAGCTGAGATATATAAATAAAGTGAAGAAAATGAATAATAAACGAGTGGTGGAGGAAGAAGTCAATAGCGAGAGAACGAGAAGCATCAACGCTGGGGCACAAGCACAACAAGACTTAACTTGGCCGACAAACAAAGCGGCGAAGGCCAACCGTCCCGTGGGAAAAAACAACAACAACAACAACAACAACAACAACACTGACCACTTTTCCTTCCTTGTAGAAGACTCGTACTAGATACCTGGGTTTCTTGACAAGCGCTTTCTGTGTCCTTATCTGCGTCCTTAACTAGTTACAGGAGATAGGATCAGAAGATTTCTGCCGGCCAAACAGAACCAGTTTGTGCTGTCAAGTAAATATTTCAACAAAGGTAGGCCGTACAATACATCTCGTTTCGGCTTATTAAATGCACTGGGGATGAAACTGAACCAAAACGATTGATCGTGATCGGGAACTGGCGAATGTGAAAGTTGGTACAGAAGGCGCTTTTGTTTCGGATTCTCTCGTCTCCCCCTACCCCCCCCCCTCCCCCCCCCCCCCCCCCCCCCCCCCCCCCCCCCCCCCACACACACACATTTTTTGTGCTTCGCATGCATTCTTCATGGGCTATCATCATACCGAAGAATGTTTAGATAATGCAACAAAGTTTAAGTTTCCAGTAACAATCTTTTTTTCTTTTTTTTTTTTTTGCGGTTTTTGTTTGTTTGTTTGTTTTTTAGGCTGCGTGCAGATACCTATCTTTAAACTTCAGGTTATAAAAAGAAACTGCACATCACAACCGTTCCATGTCACAGAAAGTGGGAAAAGTTTTCATTTCGTTTTATTTATTTATTTATTTATTTATTTAATCGCTTTTTTTTCGTTCATTTATTTATTATTTTTGTTTGTTTGGGATTTTTTTTTTTTTTTTTTTTTTTTTTGCAAAAAGAGGAACGAGGAATGGAGAGAGAGAGAGAGAGAGAGAGAGAGAGAGGAGGGCTTGGTTGACGATGTGCAGCCTGGGATGCAGGCAAGGGGGTGGGGGGGGGGGGAGTTAGGGGTGGGGATTGGGCGACAGGGGAGGAGGACGTGGAGGAGGTGGTTTTGCTGAGGACATGTCGTCCTGGTGAAGTGCGCGCGAACGTGTGTGTGTGTGTGTGTGTGTGTGTGTATGTGTGTGTGTGTGTGTGTGTGTGTGTGTGCGCGCGCGCGCGCGTTTGTGTGTGTGTGTGTGTGTGTGTGTGAATCACGGCTCTCTCCCACCTCCTCCTCCCCATCCCTCTCTCTCTCCCCCTTTGACAGCGTTCTGTCATCAATCTGAAAAATGATCCCTCCCCCCCAACCCATCTCTCCCTCCGAACTGCAATTCTCAAGACAGACCCCGTCCCCTGCCTCCCCCCCCCCCACCCACCCACGATCGGCACGGAAAGGAGATCGTCAGCTCGGCAGAGGACGAGAACCAGCCAACCCCCCCTAGCCCCCCTCCCCCCTCCCCCCGTGCTACCCCCTTCCCGAAAACTGAGATTCAATTTTGTAAATGCCGTCTTGCTCGTTTCCTTAATGGCGAATTGTTTTGTTGCGGTGATGTCATTTGCATGGCGGCAAAGCCACCCCGCTCGCCGCACCGCCACACTCCCTCCATGCCGCAACCCCCCCCTCCCCCTTCTTCCCCCCCCCCCACCCGCCTCCTCCCGTCCGCCCCCCTTCCCCCTTTCACTCTCCACTGTTGCCTCGCCCCAGAGACGGGGACGATTTCGGGAGCAAGAGGGAGGTGAGAAAGGTCGATCTTCTCTTTTTGTTGTCTCCTGTCTCGGAGTCTGAGACGCTTTTTTCTCTCTGTATCTGTCTGTCTGTCTCTCTCTGTGTGTCTCTCTTACACACGCATTCACTCACTCACTCACTCTCTCACCTTTTCCATCATGCCCGTGACACAGGACAGGAAATATAACAAAGGATGGTGGAGGTGGCGTGGGGGTGGGGGTGGGTGGGGTGGGGGAGCGGGCACGGGGAGACAGGGCAGTAAAGGGGCGTCATGACTCCGCATTGTTGAAGCGGTTTTTTGGGGTTTTTTTTTTTTTTTTAATAATGCTCTGCAGTTCCCGAACTCGTGCCCATATAGCATGCAGTTGAGTGTGTGAGAGAAAAGTGGAGGTCGTAGTTTGAACCACTGCAGACCTTTTTTTTTCTTTTCCTTTTTTTTTTTTTTTTTTTTTTTTTTTTTTTCGCGAAGGAAATGGTGAGCACACGTGAGGGTACGTCGCCCCTCTCCAACCGCCCCCTTCTCAGGAGCTGCCAAAAAGAGGGGGCTAAAATCGTTTTGACATGCAACCCAGTGCTTTGTTTTAGGCCCCCCCTTTTTTTTGCAGTGGGCGAAATATCGTGTGCACGCCCCCGTTTCGACCTGGACCCAAATGACAAGGTGCCGTGGAGCCCCAACCTCCTACACCCCGTCCTCCCACATCTCCCCTTCCTCCCTCTGCACCCTCGACCACCCCCCGCCCCCCTCCCACACACACACCCCCCCAAATCACAGGGGCTGGATGCTGGTCTGAGCCTCTCTCACTCTCCCTGCCCTTGCTTCTTCTCCATGCCTCCCCCCCCCCCCTCACCCCCCCCCCGTCACTCCCAGTACTACCTCCGCCCCCTCCCAATGACCTCTTCTGACAGCAAAGTTTGACAGAGACTGACATTTCCATGAAAATTAATTGGAAAAAATGATCCTCCTGCATCTGTGTGATTTGGAGACTTTTGTGTCGTGCACGAGCGTCAGTGTGTGTGTGTGTGTGTGTGTGTGTGTGTGAAGGGTGTAGGGGGCGTAGGTGAGGGGCGGCTGTATTACAGGGTAGGAAAGGAGGGCAGCTAGGGGTTTGGGAGACAGCTGAGGGAGGTCCGTTGTGATGGGGTCATTGCAGCCCTCGTTGATTTCCTGTCTGTCTCACTTCATCCCGAACCTCGTCAGTGGCCCCCGCCACCGCTTGTCTCTCCCCCCCCCCCCCCTCTTCCCCCATCCCTCCTCACCTCCCTGTGTCCCCAGCATAATGACCGTGTGGCCTGACCAGTGGCGATTACCATGGTCAGCCTGACAGGATTTGCCTTTTTGGGGGGTGGGGGTGGTGGGGGTGGGGGGGTTGTTGAAATGGATATGCCCCACCCCCTTCTCTTTGATCGGGTCAGTCTCACTGACTGATTTATTATCAGGGACAAAGACGACCCTCGGGCTCCGGGAATGGGTCGTGACTCACGTCGGGTCATCGGCTGTGACCTCAGTCGTTGGGGTCGGTGCGCGCCACTGAGTCGTTTTGCTGCTGCTGCTGCTGGAACCCCGAGCCGCCGTGCGGTCCGTTGAGTTCCGCTCCATTGGTTGGTTTAATTGTTTTCTTCTTTTTTGAGAGGTGGGAAGTGGGAGGGGGTGGGTGATGGTTGTGGTGCTTTGTAGGCGAAAAAAAAAAAGTTGATCGACAAAAATAGGCTACAGGTCTTTGAACATAGGCACAACCTTAATTGCACCTCCATAATGTAGGTGTAATATACTAAAATTTCATTGAATGGAAAAATGAACTGAATTAGACCTTATGATGATGACGAGGAGGAGGAGGAAGATATGGATACTTATATAGCACCTATCCTCCGTCGGCGACCAAGCTCTAAACGAGGTCGTTTGCACAACAGGCTGCCTACCTGGGTAGAGCCGACTGATGGCTGCCATTCGGCGCTCATCATTCGTTATACCTACAGCGAATCTTCGTCAGCTCATTCTTCCAAGTTTCTCCCTCAATCTGTAATAGATTAGCGCTGTCCTTGGGTGCGGTTGGACCTGCTTGGTTCGCTGTGTCCAAGGTTATCAGTGTTTACATCCCTGTGTAATGTTTCGCACTCAACTAGATCTAGGTTTAGATATTCTGACAGGATTAGCACGACATCATTGTAAGGCTATGACGTATAATATAAGTGACGTAGACAGGTAGTGTGAACAAAGTTTTGCGTTTCCTTGTTTAGATGTTTACAAATCAATCAAGGGTGTAAAGCTTGGAGCTATTGTTACGATTCAAATTTCCAAAGAAAAAAACAAATCTGACCCGTTCTCTCTCTCACACTGTCGGCACTGCACTGTCCGACCACCGGTAAAACGTCACAGTCCCATGTAATGCGCTGATAAAGAAGTTGGTCCTAAGGCCATTGCCCCTGTCTCCTTTACCTCTAACCTTCCAAGCTTTCTCATTGTTCTGATTGATTCTCGGGCATGCTTTAAGTTAAAGGGGACGTCAGACACCATACTGGGAACGTGCCCACAGTGGCCCGTGGATCAGTGGATCAAAACCCGCCCGCGTGTGCTCAGTTTCGCATACAGAAGGCTTTAAACAGATGAGGTCATTTTTTTAAGATAATCTGCTGGACGCTTTCTTTCCCCTCTCTGCCCCCGCCGCCCGCCCCCCTCCCTCCTGCTCTTTTTCTATCTCTTTCTCCATACTCCCCCATCATACTCACTCTCCACCTCCCTCTCTTTCCGTCTGCCTCTGTCTCTGCCCCTGTCTTATTCTCCCACCCACCTCTCTCTCTCTCTGCCCCCTTCTTCTTCTCCTTCTTCTCCCCCCCCCAACCCCCCTTCCTTCTTCACTGCCATGTCTCTGTGTCTCTGGCCGGGACGGGGACAGCCAATCTGGCAGGAGAGAAACAGGACTCTGTCCCCTGGCTCTTTAATCAGGCGTGGGGCTGTCGTGTACCGCGCGATATATCGAGCATCAGGGACCCCGCCCACATCGCTCCTCTCAGTCTCTGTCTCTGTGTCTCTCTGTCTGTCTCTGTGTCTCTCTCTGTCTCTGTCTCTCCCTCTCTCTCTCTCTCTCTGTGCTCTCCACCCATGTCTCTTCTTTTGTTTCCCTTCTGTCTTCTTATCCCAGCCATCTTTACACTACTGCTTTCTTCCTTCTGTTTCTGGATTTTTTGGGGAATTGATTTCTGTTTCTGTCTGTCTGTCTGTCTGTCTTTGTATGTCTGTCTCTAGTTCTGTCTGTCTGCCTCTCTGTCTGTCCCTCTCTCCGTCTCTCTCTTTGTCTGCCCCTCCACCCCTGTCTCTCCTCCCCCCCCCCACCCCCCTTTCCCCCACCCCCCTGC
>NC_134876.1:57881219-57896219 GCF_041734735.1 Babylonia areolata
AAACAAAACTATTCAGTCCTCTTGTCCTTGGTAGAACGAAACCAAGAACTCAAGCACAGTGTATATTTTAAGATGCAACCGAACAGAGGAAAATAAGCAAATGAACGAACAGAAGGAACGAACATTTAACCAACAAACCGATTTTTATTTGAAACTTCAACACAGAACTGGAAAGAAAGCAATACATATAAACTGAACCCTCAGAAAAACAAAACAAAACAAAATACAACAACAACAGCAACAACAACAACAACGACGACAACAACAACAACAGCAGCAACAACAACGACGACGACAACAACAACAACAGCAGCAACAACAACGACGACGACGACAACAACAACAACAGCAGCAACAACAACGACGACAACAACAACAACAACAGCAGCAGCAGCAGCAGCAACAATAACAAAATAGGACAGTAAAATGAGACAACAGCAAAACAAATAGTAAAGAAGAAGAAGAAGATCTGAAGAATAAAAACGAATGGACATTGAAATTGTCAGCCGCAAGGAAAATCTACACCGTGGATGATATCGATTTAACAGGAATCACAAGAAACAGAAATAGTGTCATGTCCCAAGAGATACTGCCCAGACAGCAGCTGAAATAAAAAAAAAAAAAAAATTTACAACAACAAAGAAGTGGAGAGAAAGCTTAAAAAAAAAACAGAGGTGCACATAAAGTCGATGCTCAACAATGCAAAGAACTGGCTTAGAACACACACACACACACATGCACACACACACACACACACACACACACGCACACGCACGCACGCACGCACACACACACACACACACACACACACAAACTAACATGCACTCACCGGCACACGACAAAAAACGTGTAAAGAGAAAGGTGAATTTCAAAATGAAATTATACTGAAAAATAAAGAAGCAACGTTCCATCAGTAAAACACTTCCAAAGCGCGGAGAATAAAATAGATTTCCAAATTTAATGATACACATAATACAGTGAACACTGTGCATGAAACATAGGATATTGAAATACATAAAATATGCACGGAGATTAGATACAGAAAACGTACAATAAAAAAAAAATATATTTGTGTGTGTTGTTGTGGACAGAAAAAATGTAGGGTATTATAAGACATGCCACGGCCCAGACGGCATTTACACAGATAGTGTATGCTAATATTAATGATCCTGCGTGTTCCAAGAATGCGAGCAGCATTTACAGGAATTATTCAATACCGTTTTACAAAAAAAAATATATACGTAAAAAGTGCACAGAAAATGTATGAAAAACACCTGAACAAGAATTTGCACGTATCGTCCAAAAGTACAAGAAACGAGTGTAGGAAATAATGCATTTAAGAACACCAGCTCAGCCCCACCACCATCCCATCCCTACTCTCTATCTCTCTCTCTCTCTGTCTGTTTCTGTCTCTCTGTTTCTCTGTCTGTCTCTCTGTCTTTGTCTTTCTCTCTGTCGGTCAGTCTGTCTGTCTCTCTGTGTCTGTCTCTCTCTTTCTCTGCAGTCCCCCTTTCCCCTATATCTGCCGCTCTCTCTCTCTCTTTCGCAACTCCTCTTCCCGCCCTCAATTACTTTAATATCTGTGCCGCCTCTCTCTCTCTCTCTCTCTCTCTCTCTCTCTCTCTCTCTCTCTCTCTCCCGCCCCCAATTCTCTCTGTCTCGTCTCTCTGTGTCTCTCTCAGAGGGAAACAGCCCAGAGATCGTCTGTGGTGTGCAGAACAGGAGGTCAGCCCGGGGGTGGTGGTGGTGGGGGAGTGGGAGGGGGTGGGGATAAAGTGGACAGAGAGGAGTTGGGGTGTGGGTGGTGGGGGTGGGTGGACATTGGTCACACCCCTCCTCCATCATCTCCCCTTCCCCCCCCCCCCCCTCCCCCCCAACCCCCCAACCCCTACCCCATCCCTGACTACTTTCCTCCTTTCCTCGCCACTGCATGGACAGAGATGTAGCGAGCGGTAGGCCCCTCCCTTCCTCCCTCCCTCCCTCCCCTCTTTCCCTCCCCTCCCTCATCATATCATTATCATCACGACAGGATATGGTAGTAGTAGTAGTAGTAGTAGTAGCGCCGGGTAGCAATTATTTCGATGACAACAAAGCGATGATGAAGACGATGACTGCACGAACAAGACAACGTTCGTTGTACTGCTGGTGGGTGGTGGTGGTGGTTGGTGGTGGTGGTGGTGGTGGTACTATAATTGGTAGTTTTAGTAGGACTAGGAGAGGTCCCCCTGTCGTTGTGTCTCCATCCTCCCCCCCACCCCATCCCATCAACCCCACCACCCCCCCCCCTACCCCCCATCCCCATCCCCACCACCATGCCGTTATCTTCACTTCATTCTCTGTCCCTCCACATCCCAAAGTGTTAGTCTCCTTGGGGGGATACTGTTGAACCCCCCCCCCACCTCGCCCCCCACCCTCCACACACACACACATCCCTCTATGCCCTCATAACATCTCCTCTCCCACCCACCCCTACCCGGCCCTCCCCCTCTCTGCCGCCTCCCCTCCTCCCACTACCCCCCCACCCCCTCCGCCACCCCCGGCCCCCCCTCCCCTCTGCCATTGTTTCTCGTCCCAGTGGCAGTGATAGATCGGGGGGGTGGAGAGTCCTTGACGGCACTGGGCATTAAGGACTGACTGCACCCTGTCCTCTTGCTTTTCCTGTCTCTGTTTCTCTCTGTCTGTCTCAGTCTTTGTCTCTTTCCACCCTTATTCTATCTCTCTCTCCCTGTGTGTGTGTGTGTGTGTGTGTGTGTGTGTGTGCGCGTGTGTGTGTGTGTCTCCATTGTGCTTAACGTTTGGTTCATATGTTCCTGCAGCCTTCTGTATACAGGTTGGTGACCTTGCATTAAAACACACGAGTTCTCTCTCTCTCTCTGTGTGTGTGTGTGTCTCTGTGTGTCTCTGTCTCTCTGTATCTCTGTCTCTGTCTGTCTGTCTGTCTGTCTGTCTCTCTCTCTCTCTCTCTCTCTCTCTCTCTCTCTCTCTCTCCCTCTCTCTCTCTCTTCCAGGCAGACGTGGGAAGTTCATTGCTTAACATTTAAAGAGAACAGATGAAAGGTCCCAAAGCCTTTTAACGGCCATCGGGGCAATGAATTCATATTCTGGTGCTTTGGCAGGAGAATGCGGGGCCTCAGCAGAGGTAACGCGTCCTGCATAGGAAGCGAGAGAATCTGAGCGCACTGGTTCGAATCCCGGCACAGTCGCCAGTAATTTTACCTTCCTCGGCTGGATCATGAGTGGTGGTCTGGACGCTAGTCATTCGGATGAGGCGATAAACCGAGGGTCCCGGTCTACCACGGCACCTCATGTCACTCAGTTTCAGTTGTTTTTTTTCTCAAAGAGGTGTTCCTGCGTTCGGACAAATCCATATGATTATCCTACAAGACAGATGCATGGTAGCAGCATGACCCAACGCGGCAGTCAGGCTTTGAATGCATGTTTCTCTCTCTCTCTCTCTCTCTCTCTCTCTGTTAAGCGCGCGAGCGTGTATGTGGGTGTGTATATGCGCGCGTGCATGTGTTTGAGGGAGGGGAGAGGAAAGAGAGAAATAATATGAGAGAGAGAGAGAGAGAGAGAGAGAGAGAGAGAGAGAGAGAGCTTGCAAGAGTCACATGCGCATTGATATATTGTTCGCACTATTTGACTCATTATGTAATATTGTTGTTAGTGGCCCACTCCTTTGTTATGGGCCGGAGGCCTAACAAATAAATCATTGTCTTGTCTTGTCTTGTCTGTCTCTCTCTCTCTCTCTCTCTCTCTCTCTCTCTCTCTCTCTATATATATATATATATATATATATATTGTGTGTGTGTGTGTGTGTGTGTGTGTGTGTGTGTGTGTGTGTGTGTGTGTGTGTGTGTGTGTGTGTGTGTGTACCTGTCAGAGTGGATTTCTACTACACACTTTTGCCAAACGACAACACTCTTGCAGCCATGGGTTCTCTTTCAGAGCGCCAAATACGTGCTGCACACGGGACCTCAGTTTACCGTCTCATCCAAATGACTAAATGCTCAGGTTTTCATTTTCCAATCAAACGAGGGAGAGAGAGAGAGGGTGCCGTGAGAGAGCGGGATTCGAACCCACACCCTCACGGACGCTGTATTGGCTGATGAGCTTCTTAACCATGCTGCCACCATCTTCCCCCCTCCTTCTATCATCGATTACGTGATATAAAAAAAAAGTATTATCTTTACTGGACCATCTTGACCCCTTATCATCCTATCTCAGAAAATAATGGTCATGTTGTGTTGGACTACATGATTATACTGTTCGCTTCTTAGGTTCATGGGATTAAAAAAAACAAACAACAACAAACAAACAAACAAAAAACAAAACAAAAAACCACCTAGAGTAGCAGGCTGTTCAAAGCCCGACAAGAGTGTTTGGTTTATGTACAGGTGAATCAATCAGGCAGCTCATACGGGTTTTTTGTTGTTGTTGTTGTTGTTATTGTTTTTTTGTTGTTGTTTTTTTGTTTTTGTTTGTTTGTTTGATTTTTGTTTGTTTGTTTGATTTTGTGTGTGTGTGTGTGTGTGTGTGTGTGTGTGTGTGTGTGTGTGTGTGTGTGTGTGTTCTTCTTTTTAACGCGGTGTGTAGTGTAGCGTATATGGATCAGTCCGCGCGTTTTTTTTGTTTATAGTTCCTTTAGAGTGAAACTGAAGTGAAGTGGAAATGAAATAATGAGGCCCTGTTGGCCGGCAACAACTCTTGATGTCATTGAGGGGGATCAGCGTGTGTGGAAACCTGAAATTACAGCCGATCGTCTGTCATTCTGTCTGCCCAGGGTTTTTGAATGATGGATGTGGCCGTGGAAAAAAAAACAACAACAAAAAAAAACAAGTACTGAACCACCATTCTCCTTTCTTTCCTTCATCCGTAGTTATTGCTGGAGCGGAACCACCGCCAGCCAACAGCCCCAGTTCCCCTTTCTGACTGATTAGCCTGATTGGAGATCCGGAACACGGGGCCATAAGACTATCATAATTTGTAGGGGGAGACATCTTTACGCTGATACACACGCGCACGCGTTTCACACACACACACACACACACACACACACACACACACACACACACACACACACACACACACACACAGCGAGGGGGGGGGGGGAGATGAAGAAAACACCACAGCTTGCATTGTTTGGAAAGGGCAAAACGCCAAAAGTCGTAAAAGACGATCGACAGTTGATGTCCTGGCCAGGAGCAGTCGTAGTAGCAGTAGCAGTAGTCGAAGCAGCCAGAGAGATGGAGAGAGTGAGAGAGGTTGACAAAACTAAAGCCCTCGTAAACCAACGACGGTCAGACAGGCGTAAAAATCTAAAATAAAAAACCCCAGGGCCCGAACTCCTTGAGAACAGGACACCGACACAAGTCGAGTCCCCCCCACCCCTCTCCCACAGGAGGACAACAGCTGGGTAATGGCTCCCGATCCGAACCCCGGATAAGGCCGGGGGCACACGTGGGGGTGAGTGAGCCACTGGACCCCGTAGGGAGGAGGGGGAGGCAGGGCAGTACAGGGCTAAGGGCGGGGGGAGAGGGGAGGGGGAGGGGGGGGTAGGGCCATCCGCTCATCACGAACCGCCATGCCAGGGGACGGGGGGGGTAAGGCCATCCATCCATCGACTCTGACACCCTCCAACCTCTCTCCCCCGTGTTCCACAGGGAGAAGAGGGGGCGGTGGGGTGGGGGGATGGTGGGTGGGGGGTGGGGGAAGTGAGAGAACGCTACTACAACTGCTACTACCAACCTCCTTCTCCTCCTCCTTCCTCCCCATTCCTCCTCCGCACGACATTATCACGAACGACACTGGCTCTGGAATTATAATGTCCGTCCGCCCCTTCACCTCCCCCACCTCCGCCCCCTCCTCCTCCTCCTCCTCCACCTTCTCCACCCCTCCCTGAATTTCAATTGCACTTGCTAAAATCGTAACGATAACACTAATTGGCTCTCGGTTTATTGCCCAGTTCCCCCCCCCCCCCCCCCCCTGGTTTGGGGGGTAAGGGGGTAAGGGGATGGGGTGGGGGATGTCTTCCTGTAGGTTGTCGTGCTTCTCTGCTCTTCTGTGTGGTGGGGATGAATTGTCTTGTCGCTGTTGCCTAATTTCACCTCCGGGATAATTAATGACCCGGCACAGGCGTGTCGTCTTGGCCGGTCGCATTTCCTCTGCTCTCCCTCTCCCCTCCCCCCCCCCCCCCCCCTTGCCCATGTATCACTCTCTCTCTCTGTGTCTGTCTCTCTCTTCTCTCTCTCTCTCTCGGTGATGGTAGCAAGTGATTGTAAAATGTTGCACTTGTCATACGTAGATTTCACAGGCAGTAGCAATACTACTATACCTTTCAAGCACCGGATGTTTGTGGTAGCTCTATATTGCTGATTCTCTCTATCTCTCTCTCTCGCTCTCTCTCTCCTCTCTCTCTCTCCCTCTTTTTTTTTTTTTTTTTTTTTTTTTTTTTTGTCTGTCTCTCTCTCTGTGCTCGCGCAAGGCTCTGTTTTGCAAATCCACTTTGTGTATTAGTGTCTGTGTGGAAATGGAATGTTTTCGCTTTCTTTTCTTGCGCCCCCCCTCTGCCGCTCCCCCCCCCCCCCCCCAGCCCCTCCCCCCCCCCTTTCTTTTCTGTTTTTTGTTTGTGTCTTTGTCTTGTTTTGTCTATTTAGATAGAAACATTGTTGTTGTTGTTTCCGGAGATTGTATGATCATGGTTTGAGTAACGTTTTATATTTGTTTGTTTGCTTTATTCTGATGGAATTTTATATTTCTAAGACTGGTAAAGAATAACTGCTTTCTAGCTGACTAGTGCGTTGAGTACATGTGTTGGCCAGATATATATATTATATATAAACTGAATATTCTTCCCGCCCCCCTTCCACCCCATTCCCCCACCCCCGCCCTCCCATCCCTAACAAGCGTGGTTCAGCGCATATGGGTTGGGTTTGTTGGCGCGCTTTAAATCCTTCTTCAAACTTAAATTCAGTGCGTGTGTTAGCGAGTGTATGCGAGTGTGCGTGCTTGCGTGTGTGTGTGAGTGCACACGCGCGAGTGTGTGTGTGTACGAGTATGTGCGTGCGTGCTATTGTCTGGTTTGTATTTCCATTTCTTTTTTGAAAGGATGGGGAGGGGCCAGATTTATTGCACTGAATTTTTTTTTAATGTGTGAATGAATGAATAGACTGTTCACTATGGTTTTTTTGGTTGGGTGGATCAATGGATTGTTTCATTCATCCGTGGTAGAATTGATGCTTTGTCCGACGTTCCATTTAAAACAGTGTGTAGAAGGGGGGGGGGGGCAGGGGGGGCGAGGGGGTGTACTTAGTCACTGACTACTCATAATTTTACTTTTGCTTATGTTATTTGATACCACAAAAAGAAAGAGAGAGAGAGAGAAAGAAAAAAAAAAGAAAAAGAAAAAAATAGAAGTCCCGGACCTCAACGCTTTGACCGCTGCTGAAGAGAATGCTTCTCGGGAATGGTCTGTCTGTCACTGTGCTGAGATAAGACTGAATCACCAGTAACCATTCCGTCATATGGACTGCTTCCTCTCGGGGCTTGATTTACTTTGATTACTCGGTGGAAACCAACCAATGACAACACTTTAACTCACTCAGTACGGCCAGTCCTCTCTTCTCCTCTACACAGACCCCTCGGATGTCCAGTGGGTGTCTGAATGACCCAACCTTTAGCTTCCGTCGTCAGAATTGTGGTATTCTTTGTCAACATTCACGTCTTCAGTATAAGAGCCTTCCGCTTGCAATGTTTTGATGATGGTAATTGGGGTGAAACGCTGTTAACGTCGTCTCTTTCGCCGTTCGTATGGAAAGAGTTAAAAAAAACAAACAACAACAACAACTACACAGCACGTGGTAAATGCACCTCATGTTCATGCCACGTTGATCTTCATTTCATCAAGGTTCAGCAGCCATGGGGTTAAAACTTGGGGGAGTATGTGAGGGTAGGGGGGGAGGTGGAAAGGGGGGGGGTGTCGGATGTGTGTGTGTGTGTGTGGGGGGGGGGGGGTGCGGGGGGGGAGGAGATTGGGTGTGTGTGTGTTTGTGTGTGTGTGTGTGCGTGCGTGTGTGTGTGTGTGTGTGTGTGTGTTTGTATGTGTGCGTGCGTGTGTGTGTGTGTGTGTGTGTGTGAGGGGCGGGATGAGGATGAGGATGGGGAGGGGGGGGGGGTAGAGGTAGGGGGGGTGGGGAAGCTATCGGATTGCTCACAGAGCTGATTGGCTTCCGTCCTTTCTTCTCTTGATGTGCCGCTGTAATTCAGACTGCATGCCCCTTGTCTGGCACTTATTGAATCCCCTATAGTAGCCAACACTCTCCCACAATCCACTCCCTCTCTGTCCCTCTCTCTCTCTCTCTCTCTCTCTCTCTCTCTCGCTCTCTCTCTCCCAGCAATAAAATTTGCACTAGCTGTCTCCTTTGACACAATCACCAGTGAGGGTGGGATTTTTTTTTTTTTTTTTTTTTTTTTAAAGTGTGTTTGTCAAAAGGCAAGGGGGATTCGGGGGTGAGGGAAGGAGGAAAAGGGAAGGGCTTGATGGTCATGACTATAAATTTGTATTTGTTTCTGGAGGAGAATTTCAGGGGTAGGAGGGGGGGGCTGTTTTACACAATGGACTTGTCTGTCTGTCTGTCTGTCTGTCTCTCTCTCTCTCTCTCTCTCTCTCTCTCTCTCTGTCTCTCTCCATTTCGGTCCGTACCCCTTGACGTGGTAAACGATCTATTGGTTGCCATCCGCTCTTTCGTCTGTCTGACTCAACCAGATATTTTTTCTTCTCCTGTTTTTTCTAGAGTTTTTTTCTGTTTTTTTTTTGTTGTTGTTGTTGTTTTAGGTGAGGATGGGGTTGGAGCGGAGGAGAGAGGAGGCTGGGGAGTGGGTGGTGGGTGGTGGGTGTAGGGGTTGGGTGATAGGGAAGGGGACAATGATGGAGGTATGGGGAGGGGGGGGGGAGGATGACAAAGGGGTGTGGGGCGTGGGCGTGGACGTGGGCGTGCGGTTGAGAAAAAAAAAAAGAGTTGGGATTGACAGTGCTCTTTCTCGTGGTTCACTTTCTGCCTTCTCACTCAGGCGGTTTTTGTTTCTTATATATATATATATATATATATATATATATATATATATATATATATATATATGTGTGTGTGTGTGTGTGTGTGTGTGTACCTTTTTTTTTCTTCTTCTAATTGATGTTTTTAAGTGGTTGCGGGGGGCGGAGTTGGAGGAGGTACGGGATTGGGAGGTGGCTGGGTGTTACAGTCGCAGGTCAACGCCAGTCCTTTGCGAAAGAGCGGAGTCTTGCGAGAGACAGACAGCACAGTCATGTTGATGATGTTGATGTGTGCGTGTGGGGGGTGGGGGTGGGGGGGGTGGAGGGGGCGGTTGGTTTGGGGTTGGGCTTTTCTTTTTTCTTTGTGTGTGTGTGTGTGTGTGTGTGTGTGGATGGAGGTTACGGGTAGGGGTGGGGGTAAGTGCAGATAGTAACTGGAGATAAGAAGAGCTGGGAGATGTTACACACACTGTCGTGTGTTAACGTTGATATCCCAAAAATTCGTCCCAAGCGAGCTTGCATAGTTATGTACATGTGTGAGCGCGCGTGCATGGACACGAACAAACGAGAAAGACAACAATAACAAGGCGAACAAACAGAGAGACAGACAGACATATACATACAGGCAAAGAAAGTCTAATTTGTGATTTTTTTCTTTCTTGTTTGTGTTTTTTTTTAAAGACAAATTAAAAAGAAGAAAGAAAAAAGACATTAGAAAAAGGAACAGAAGATGAACAGTTAACAAGACAATGCCCTTTGCACTTTAAAATCATACAGAATCCAGACACAGCAATATATATATATATATATATATATATATGTGTGTGTGTGTGTGTGTGTGTGTGTGTGTGTGTGTGTGTGTGTGTGTGTGTGTGTGTGTTCATCGAGAGAGAGAGATATATATATATATATTGTGTGTGCTTTGTACTGCTTTACTTCTTTGCAAGTCGTTAATCTGATTTAGCTGCTTCAGCGTGATTGTCTGAAATGTCAAGGCGGAATAAATAACACTATGAATCAGAGAGAGAGAGAGAGAGAGAGAGAGAGAGAGAGAGAGACAGACACAGAAACAGAGAGCGGTCAGGTTTCTGTTTCAAGGTAGGTGTCAAAGCGTGCGGACTGATCCATATACGCTAAACAACCACTTGTACTTTAAAAAGAAAAAGAAAAAAAGGAGCAGATGCCTGATCAGTAAGAGAGACAGACAGACAGACAGACAGAGAGAAAAACACAGAGAGAGATACAGAGACATTGTGATAAAAGGTAGATGGTAAGAGAAATACAGACAAGCAGAAGCAGATAGAGAGAGAGACAGAGACAGGGAGATAGAGAGAGAATGAAAGATGGTGAAAGAAAGACAGACAGACAGGCACACACGCGCGTGCGCGCGCACACACACACACACACACACACACACACACACACACACGCACGCACACACACACACACACACACACACACACACACACTCACACACACACACACAGAACTCAGTAACTCCTGAAGCTTAATTCAAAGACCACCAGCCTGTCCACATGAGAACATTTACACATAAAAAATAACGGTATGAAAATCCAAGGAAC
The DNA here is from genome assembly GCF_041734735.1 of Babylonia areolata. NCBI lineage: Eukaryota > Metazoa > Mollusca > Gastropoda > Neogastropoda > Buccinidae > Babylonia > Babylonia areolata. Next base: position 57,891,852 of record NC_134876.1, read on the forward strand.
GCCGGATTCCAATGAAAGACTGGAAGAATTTTTTTTGTGGTTATATCACGAAATTTGAATTCAACATAAAATAAAATTAAAAACACATCAAACCATACATTTATTTATCTCTGGAACCGAAAACGTAGTAAATAAACATGGCAACATCTCTTATTAGACACACATTTTTATTTTGTCACAAGGAAAGGGTATAGGACGAGAAGAAAATGAACTTCAGTTTCCAAGTCATTACAAAACATAGCTTTTTTGGTTTTAACATATTCGCTATATCTTTTTATTGCTTTTTTTTTTTTTAACTTGAGAGAGACAGAAACAGGGAAATAAGAAACAGAGAGAGACATAGACCGAGAAACGGAGAGAGAGGGAGAGAAGAGAGAGACAGAGTCAGAGAGACAGAGAACGACAGAGGCAGAGAGAAACAGAGAGAGAGAGAAAGAGACAGAGACAAAGAGGGACAGAGAAACACAAAGAGAACACAGAACACTGGGAATGTTTAATGTCATCAGCTGTAAAGCTATAGTGACATAGTAGGTACAAATCAGAACAAAAATGGTGCAAAACAGATAAAATGGAACAGAAAGGAAAAACATACATAAAGCAAAATAAACTACTTAGGGATAAGCGTCACTTTGGTACTAGAGAAAGAGAGAGAGAGAGAGAGAGAGAGAGAGAGAGAGGGGGGGGGGGGGGGCGGCAGACATATAGGCAGACAGACAGAGCATAAGAGAATCAGACAGATAGAATAAGGACAGTCACAGAAACACCCGAATCTCACCAAATACGACAGGGGCACGGTGAGTTTGTGAAGGGGAGGGGGGGGAGGGAAGGTAAGGGAAGGGGATGGGAGACAGGGACAGAGGGGGCCGGGGGAGGGGTGTGTGTGAGGAGACTGGGGGTGGTGGTGGAGAGGAGTGAGCATGGGGTGGAGGGGGTAGGGTGGGGGAGGTGGGAGGATAATGGTTTGTCGCGTGTGTCAAAGACGAAAGACTGTTCGTCAGGATTTACTGCTTCTGGGAGGGTCCTCCGCGCTCCCTGCCACCACCTCGCTTCTGGCTCATGAAATGCAAAGTGCATCAAAACGCAGCCCCTCTTGTACCCCACCAGACCCCTCCACTTCCCTCTCCCTTACTTCCCTCCCTTCCACCCCCCCCCCCCCCCCCCCCTGCCCACCACCTCCTCCTCAGTCCCCAAGTCGCCCCCCCCCCATCCCCCACTCGCCCCTTGTCCTCTTGATCAGAAAATCTGCAGTTTTCACAAGAGAGGGAACAGGATGATGGGAGGTGGTGGGGGTGGAGGTTGAGGTGGGGATAGGGGGGGGGGGGGGCGGGAGGGGAGGGATTTGGAAGAAGAAGAAGAAACAGCAGCAGAGAGCAGAGACTGGGAAAGACAGACTTGGTTTGTTGGAGCAGAAGTATCGTTGTTAATGAAATTATGACAAGCTATGAGAAGGAAGAGAGAGAGAGAGGGGGGGGGGAGGTGAGGGGGGTGGGGGCTAGGGCGAGCAGGGGTAGTCTGCTGGAGCGTTGAGATTAGGGAGGGCCAGGGGGGGGAGGGGAAGAAGGTGGGAGGGAGACAAAGAGCAGGGTCGGGCGGGGGGGTGGGGGGGGGGAATGGGGGGGTGGGGTGGCGGACGAAGAGGCATAACGATGATGATCTGACACAGAGAGAGGTGGGGAGGGGGGCCTGGGGGGCCTGGGGGGGGGTGCGAGGGGGGGGGAGAGTCGTCAGGGTGCTGTGTTGTTGTGTGGCTCTATCAGTATGCATGGTTGGCTGGCTTGGCGCAAGGTGGCTTGCAAGGGCTTGTCCGGGAAACAGCGACCGAGTAAAAAGGGAAAACAGGAATGCGGGTTTTTTTTTGTTTGTTTTATTTTGTTTTGTTTTCTGTTAATCCTGGTGGGTGTGTGTGGGGGGGGGCAAAAGATTAGAAAGTGAGCTTGGGTGGGTGGAGGGCTGGGTTTGGGGGTGGGGTTGGGTCGGGTCGGGCGAGAGGTGGTGGAAGACATGTGTGTGTGTGTGTTTGGGAAGGGGGTTGGTGTGTGTGTGCGCACGATACTGTGTGTATACATGAAGGGAAAGGTATTGATATAATGATCCGAGGAACTTGGAGGTAAGTATCAAATCTGATATCTATGTGGAATTCAATTAACAAAGCAACTAATTTCGATATTCGAAGTAGTTTTAGATATGTTACAGCTGTGGTTGTTGTTGTTGTTGTTTTTTAAGATACCAAATGAAAAAAAAGGTACGTACCCTTAACAAAACAAAGACAGCTCTCCTCCACCGCTACAACTATCACTCCTGCATCCCCCATCCCTCTGCCAAATTATACATTATATATATATATATATATATATATATATATATATATATATATATATATATATATACATGTGTGTGTGTGGAGGAGGGAGGTGTTGCTAAGTGGAGTGTTGGCCTGGTGATAACGCGCCCGCGTAGGAATCGAGAGAATCAGGAGCGCGAATCCCACACTCGCCAAAAAATTTTTCTCCCCCTCCACCGTGACTCAGACCTTGAGTGGTGGTCTGAACGCAAGTCCTTCAGGTGAAACGTTAAACCCGAGGTCCCGTGTGCGTCATGCACTTAGCGCTTGTAAAGACAACAACAACAATACGGCAACAAAAGGGTTGTCCCTCGTAACATTCTGAAGAAAAATCCATTTTGAGAGGAAAAGGAATAAACTTGAACGCAGAAAAAAAAGAGAATAAAAAAAAAAACACCCTAAAACTGGGTGGCGCTCTCAGTGTAGCGACGCGCTTTGCCTGGGGAGAGCAGCCCGAATTTCACACAGAGAAATCTGTTGTGACAAAAGAGAAATGTAATACGATACTATACCCCCCCCCCCCCCCCATCTCTCTCTCTCGCTCTCTCTCTCTATATATATCTATATATATGTATGTACACACACACACACACACACACACACACACACACACATATATAATATATGTATATATATATATATATATATATATATATATATATATATATATATATATGGTATAATCTACCTGTAGCTCTGTGTTCATTACCTCTGCCTTTTAAATCTTCCTGAAGAAAGAAGCCCATCAGGGCGGAAATTGGAAGTTATTTCAAGTAGAATAAAATTGTAATGAGCTGACAGCGTGTGTGCAGTTTTTTTTAATATTTCTTACACACACACACACACACACACACACACACACACACACACACACACACACACACACACACACATGTACATATATATCTGTGTGTGTGTGTGTGTGTGTGTGTGTGTGTGTGTATCTCTGTGTGTGTGTGTGTGTGTGTGTGTGTGTGTGTGTGTGTGCGCGCGCGCGCGTGTGTGTGTGTCGCGTGCACGTGTATGTAAGCCTTCAGACGGGACTTACGTGTACAACATGTATGCACCGTCAATATTAGCAGGGGAAGGGGGGGGTTACATGTTAAGGGAGGGCGGTGAAAGGGTGGAAGAAGGAAGGTGGTGTGTTGTAGTAGGGGAAGGAAGAACTGTATGCCACAGTGCTATGGCTGTGTGTGGCCCACCCCTTCCTCCTGAACGCACCTCCTCACCTGTTGTCGTTGGTGACAATGCAAGACTCAAGGCAGCTTATTTCTTTCCTTCACCTGGTCATTATCGGGTTTCTGGAGTCACCGCTGCCATTATCTCTCCTGCTGCCAGATACCACATGCATGTGTGTGTGCGCGCGCACTGACACACACACAAACACACACGTACATGCTCACACATTCTCGCGCGCACGCGTGCACACACACACACACACACACACACACACGCGCGCGCGCGCGCGCAGACTGAATATGAACCAAAAAGACAGAAACGAGACATCAAAATCGAGCAGGTGAGCGTTGTGTTTGCCGTGTTTCTTTTGTTCTTTTTCATGATCTTCTTAGTCTTCTCGGTCTTCTTGTTCTTGTTCTTGTTCTGCTTCTTCATCTGACGGGCGCAATAGCCGAGTGGTTAAAGTGTTGGACTTTCGATCTGAGGGTCTCAATTTCGAATCTCGGTAACGGCGCCTGGTGGGTAAAGGGTGGATATCTTTCCGATCTCCCAGGTTAACATAACTATGTGCATAACCGCTTGTGCCTGAAGCTTCTTCGTGTGTATACGCAAGCAGAAGATCAAATACGCACGTTAAAGATCCTGTAATCCATGTCAGCGTTCGGTGAGTTATGAAAACAAAAACATATCCGGCATGCACATCCCCAAAAACGGAGTATGGCTGCCTTCATGGCGGGGTAAAAATGGTCATACACGTAAAAGCCTACTCGTATACATACGAGTGAACGTGGGAGTTGCAGCCCACGAACGAATATGAAGAAGACGAATTCTCAAGATTGGATTACTGC
>NC_134876.1:57901219-57931219 GCF_041734735.1 Babylonia areolata
GGGGGGACAACCGGCAGAAAGGAACGAAAACAAAACAACAACAACAACAACAACAACAACAAAACATGATAAAAGACAACAACAACAAAAAAAAAAAAAAAAATCGAGCTAACACTTTAGGGGCAAAACGCCTTGATGGAACTGCACTTACAGAACCATCACGGGCTGATTGGAAACACCTGCGCTGATGGTAAAGAGTACAAATACACCAAATTCAGCAGCAGCAGCAGCAGCAGCAGCGGCAGAGTGTATTGCTCATCGTCATTGTCATCAAATTGTCAGCGGCAGAATATTCATCATCCTCATCATCATCATCACCATCACCATCATCATCATCATCAGACTTCAGATAGAATCGTAAGCATATTCACCAAAGGACACAGCGAAGCAACTGATTATCATAGAATGCCAGTGTGATGCGAACTATAGCGTCAGAGAGAGAGAGATTGAGAAGAAGAAATAAAGAAAAGAAAGAAATAAGAGAGAGAGAGAGAGAAGAAGAAGAAGAAGAAGAAGAAGAAGAAGAAAAAGAAGAAGAAGCAGACGAAGACGAAGAATTTAGCGAAGAAGGAGAAGAGGGAAAGAGAAGAGAGACCAACACATTGTTCAACTTTGGCTTTTCTTTACTATATAACCTTACCTGTCTGTGATGAAGGCATTGTGGTGAGTGTGTGTGTGTGTGTGTGCGGAGGTGGGGGATCGGGGGGGCGGGGGGGGGGGGCGGCGGGGGGGGTTGGGTGGGAGGGGAGACGTGGGGGAGGGCAGGGGGGGGGGGGTGTTAGAGGGTTAGTTCTCGACAGGGGAGGGAAAACCGCTAACCGTTAGGCTGAACACCTCATCATGCCCAAACGCCCCATCACAGAGAGAGACTCATCACTGAAACCAACAAAACAGCACAAACAAAACAAACAAGCAAAGCAGCACAAACAAACAAAAAAAAGAGCGATCAATAATTGTCTTTGTTTGGGGGGAAAAGGCAAAAAAAACGAAAGTTGTTGCTGGTGGATTGGGTGAGTTAATAAAGGAGCAATATACGAAGGAAAGAAAGAAAGAAAGAAAGATACCGCTAGGAGTTTTGAACTCGTTGACAGAAATAAAGAATTTTTGGCATTTCAAGACAAATAGATAAACGAACAACTATAGATTGATAATAGATGATTAAAAAAAAAAGGTGAATAAATAAGTAAAGTGAGTGCACCAAACCTTCAAACTAAACAAATCCGTAAACATGCAAATAAAGAAATAAAAGCCATCAGAAGAAATGAAAACGAAGATTGTCCGCATTAGCCTAACCTCCCGGGCTTTTTTTTTTTTTTTTTTGTCCCCTCAGAGACAACCATGTCAGTCTTTTCAGTTACGTGTGCATTTGCTTGTTTCTTTCTTTCTTTCTTTCTTTCTTTCTTTCTCTCTTTGTTCCTTGATTCCTTCGATTGTTTCTTGATTCTCGATATAGGGCAGCGATAACGAACGAACATCACGTTCGCTTCTTCAGCCCCGACTGATTCCGTTGTTCCACGCAACCAAGGGAAAACAAAACAGGCACAAAACATGGAGAGGCAATAGCCGCCTGACAATTTGCCCGCCTGCCTTGTTCGGTTAATTACTCAGCATTCCTGGCTGAGTGATGCTAGAGTGGTATTTTCCGGAGACGCTGGAGCCGTTTTGTTTCTCTCTCTCTTCTTAAAAAAAAAAAAAAAAAAAAAAAAAAAAAAAAAATATATATATATATATATATATATATATATATACTTTTTTATGATCATCATTCATACATATATATGTTTCTGTGTATCAGCAGAAAATGTTTCGCTTTTTAGCCGTTTCCTCTCTCCGCGCTGTATCTTTCTTAGATCTTGGATGTGTGTCTGCTTCCTCCTCTTCCCTCTTCTCTCTCTCTCTCTCTGTCTCTCTCTCTCTCTCCACCTCCCACCACTCTCTCTCCCCTCCCTCCCTCTCTCTCACTCTCTCTCTCTCCACCTCCCACCACTCTCTCTCCCCTCCCTCCCTCTCTCTCTCTCTCCACCTCCCACCACTCTCTCTCTCTCCCCTCCCTCCCTCTCTCTCTCTCTCCACCTCCCACCACTCTCTCTCCCCTCCCTCCCTCTCTCTCTCTCTCCACCTCCCACCACTCTCTCTCCCCTCCCTCCCTCTCTCTCTCTCTCTCCACCTCCCACCACTCTCTCTCCCCTCCCTCCCTCTCTCTCTCTCTCTCCACCTCCCACCACTCTCTCTCTCCCCTCCCTCCCTCTCTCTCTCTCCACCTCCCACCACTCTCTCTCCCCTCCCTCCCTCTCTCTCTCTCTCACCACCTCCCACCACTCTCTCTCTCTCCCCTCCCTCCCTCTCTCTCTCTCTCCACCTCCCACCACTCTCTCTCCCCTCCCTCCCTCTCTCTCTCTCTCCACCTCCCACCACTCTCTCTCCCCTCCCTCCCTCTCTCTCTCTCTCTCTCTCTCTCTCCACCTCCCACCACTCTCTCTCCCCTCCCTCCCTCTCTCTCTCTCTCTCTCTCTCCACCTCCCACCACTCTCTCCCCTCCCTTTCTCTCTCTCTCTCCACCTCCCACCACTCTCTCTCTCCCTTCCCTCCCTCTCTCTCTCTCTCTTTCCACCTCCCACCACTCTCTCTCTCCCTTCCCTCCCTCTCTCTCTCTCTTTCCACCTCCCACCACTCTCTTTCTCCCCTCCCTCCCTCTCTCTCTTTCTCTCCACCCTCCTTCTCTCTCTCTCCCCCTCCCTCCCCTCTCTCTCTCCGCCTCCCACCACTCTTTCTCCCCTCTCTCCCTCCCTCCCCCCTCACTCCCTCTCCCCCCCTCTCTCTCCGTCCCTCCCTCTCTCCCTCTCTCTCTCCCTCCCCCTCTCTCACTCCACCTCCCACTACTCTCTCGCCTCCCTCCCTCCCCCCCTCTCTCTCCACCTCCCACACACTCTCTCTCTCTCTCTCCCCTTCCCCATCCCTTCCTCTCTGTCTCTGTCCCTCCCTCTCTCTCTCTCCCTCCCTCCTCCATCCCCCATCTCTCTCTCCCCTCCCCCATCCCTCCCCCCTCTCTCTCTCCTGCCCTCGCCCGCCCAGCTCGTGCCTTTCATGTTCACCAATCTAATTTTGCTTTTCTCTAATTTAATTCGGGACCTCCGCGTTTTCTGCTCAGCGCTTTTTAAGTCATACGCTCTTTTATGGCCGGCGTCGCCGTGTATGATTATGATGATAACGAAGATGTAGAGAGACGCAATTTTCTTGTGGGTGTGTGGGTGGGGGTTGGATGGGGGGGGGGGGGGTGGGGGGGGCGGGGGGGGGGGGGGGCTTCTTTCAGCGACCGTATGGAGAAGTTTATAGCTTGAAGGGCTATGAATGTTTTATGCTCATGTTCGTGTGCACTTGGGGCGTTTATTAAGTGGGAAATGGATTGAGATAGATTCAAACTGATGTGTATTTGTGCCTGTGCCTGTGCTTGTGCATTTGTGTGTGTGTGTGTGTGTGTGTGTGTGTGTGTGTGTGTGTGTGTGTGTGTGTGTGTGTGTGTGTGTGTGTGTGTGTGTGTGTGTGCGTGCATGCGTGCGTGTGTGCGTGCGTGCGTACACGCGCGCACACTGGCAATGTTCGCGCTTTGTTTCAGAAGACACAACATTGGTCTCTGAGACGAAGAATTTCGTTCAAAGAAATCAAGTGATGCATTTCAGGAATGTTGAAAGAAAGAAAGAAAAGAAAGAAAAGAAAAGAAACTGGGAACTTGGACGGTAGTTCGATGAAGAAAACTGAATTCTTTGTTGCTCAGTGGAACGAAAGTTGTGTGGAGAATCTCATTCGGATGATGGTGGCTCTGTAGGGAAGAAAGTATTCGGGTTTTTTTTTTATGGAATCTGGTGGAGACAGAAGGGGAAGGAACGTTGCTGATGGACGAGACTTCTTCTTCTTCTTCTTCTGCGTTCGTGGGCCGCAGCTCCCACGTTCACTCGTATAAACGCGAGTAGGCTTTTACGTGTATGACCGTTTTTTTTAACCCGCCATGTAGGCAGCCATACTCCGCTTTCGGGGGTGTGCATGCTGGGTATGTTCTTGTTTCCATAACCCACTGAACACGGACATGGATTACAGGATCATTAACGTGCGTATTTGATCTTCTGCTTGCGTATACACACGAAGGGGGTCTGCACATATGTTGACCTGGGAAATCGTAAAAATCTCCACCCTTTACCCACCAGGCGCCGTCACCGTGATTCGAACCTGGGACCCTCAGATTGAAAGTCCAACGCTTTAACCATTCGGCTATTGCGCCCGTCGATGGGCGGGACTATAGCTCGGTGTTCTCTTCGCTTCAGACGGAGGTGGCTTTTTTGTGGTAATGCGTCCGACGTGACGGCGAGTGTTCACGTATATTCGAGTCCCATACACGCTCAGTGAATTTTTACCCCCTCCTCCAGTCTACTAAATCCTTGAGTTGTGGTCTGAGTGACAGCAGTCATTCTGGATGAGACGATAAACCAAGACCCTATGTGAGACTGAATGCGTTTAGCGCATAAACAAACAAAGAATCACGGCAACGAAAGGGTTCTCCCTGACAAATTATCCTGTAGAAACTGAACCAGTTTGGTAGTAAAATAAATCAATACACTTCAAGGCTTTGTTTGAAATACTGTTTTAGTCATTGTGTTAATATGGAGAGAATCGCTTCTGCTGCAGAAGTTTCAAACCTTATTTTCATAGCGAAATATCGTTCATATGTTGAGTTGACTGTTCACACCTAAGACACAACGCACATGAACCCACGTATGTGCAGAGTCGGCGCATGCGCAGTTACGCATTGCGTTATTTACGGAGGGATTTTATTTTAAGAACAATGCATGATTTCTTGAAAATAAAGAAAAATAATAAAACCTTTTTTTCTACCGATAGTATTTGCCTCGAACTCGGCATTTTGAGAAATCTGCCGCTTGACATCGAAATGATTTTGCGCAGGTTTAGCTTCAAATTGATGGCTCAAGTTCTTTGGCTGCAGTAAATTAACTCGGTGCATGCACACACGCACGTGCGCGCGCGTATACAGATGCACATTCTCGCGCGGCCTGTGTGTGTACGCGCGAGCGCACGCGTGAATGTGTGTGGTATGTGCACCCATACCTATGAAGGCGAGGATGCGGGCCCACTCATAATTACGCGTGTTAAATTAACGAACCGGGTGGGGTTTGAAAACTGTTTCTACCTTTTCAAAGTCCAATAGAAAATGGCAGATGTTACACACACACACACACACACACACACACACAGACACACACACACAAAGAAAAAAAAGTTTGAACAAAAAAAAAGTTGTCTGTCTCGCACAACACGAGCCACAACAAAGCCAACAACACTGTGACAATCACTCTTGACGACGTGAGGGGAAAAAATGAGTTAGAAATCAAAGCAGATAATGATGGGTCTCCTCCCATCCTCCTCCGTCCACCCCCCTGCACCACACCACCCTCCACATTCCCTTCCCTACTTGAAACCCCCTCCCTCTCTATATACACCTCCTTCCCCCTTGCCCCTTCCCCCCATTCCCCCGTCCCTTCTTACCACCTCTTCTTCATTCCTTCTTCCTCTTCCTCTCTCCCCCCCCCCCCCCCCGCCCCTCAGTAGCAGCTAACTCCACCCTCCCTATACCCCGAACTCCCCTCTACCACCCTCAGCCCAACCCCCCGAACCCCCCCCCCACCCCCCCACCCCCGACCCCCCACCCCACACACACACACCTTCCCACTACTTCTCATCTTCAACCATCCCCACTACCCACCTTCCCTTCCTCCCCTCCCTCCCTCCCTCCCTCCCTCCCCCAGTGGCATCATCATCCAGACAGCCTCCGCCTTTCTTTTATGCAACCAAGCAAGCCAGTTGAGTATGGCTGGATCTTCTTAATGAAGCTGGGACAGATTTATTTAAAAAAAAAAAAAAAAAAAAAAAGAAGAAGAAAGAAACAGAAAAAAAGACCGACAGACAGACAGACAGAAAGAAAGAATGAATGAAGAATGTAGAAAGAACAAAGGGACCACACTACACCGGCAGCCGAAAGAGACACACCTTGACACTGGATACCCTGTCATTTGTTTTCGGAGGCGGGGTGGTGGTGGCGGGGGTAGGGGGTGGGGGTGGGGGTGGGGGGACGGGTGGAGTGCAGCGGGGAGTTGGTAAGCTGGTGAGGATGATGAGCCGCCCTGTCTCCCTGCTGTGCTGTGCCGGGAACAAGAGGACTGGGGGGGTGGGGGGGGGGCGGGAGTGGGAGGGGAGGGTAGGAGGAGGCGGACTGCATGCTGTGTGTGTAGGGGGGGGGGAGGTGGGTGGTGGGTGGGGGAGGGAGGAGGCTGGGGATGGGGATGGGAGTGATAGTTGAGTTTATTGGGTGGCTGGTAGTATAGGGGATGGGGGAAGAAAGGAAGGGAGGGAGGGAGGGAGGGAGGGAGGAAGGTGGTGACTGCTAATGACTGATGATGGCAGCAGGAGGAGGAAGAGGAGGAGACATTTGTTCATTATTTACTGTTGAAGACTATAAAGAAAAAGGATTTTTTTTTTTAAAGACGATTTTCTTCTTTTTTTTTCTTCAAAAGATTGATAAGAAAAAAATGGGGAAAAATCCCCAGTAGTTTTCATTGTAGAACGAGTTGTCTTAAATCGATGGAAACTAGGTGTGGCGGGAGCTCTTCCCCACCTCCACCCTAATCCCACCTCACGTCCCGTGTGTGTGTGTGTGTGTGTGTGTGTGTGTGTGTGTGAGAGAGAGAGAGAGAGAGAGATTAAATATTTCACAAATAAACCGTGTCGAACTGGAATTGTTCCAAAAATTCATAGCCACCCTCCCCGCCCTCCAATGATATAATTATTTTTTTTATACACTTAAAAAGTCGTCATTTATGAAGTGCTAGGCGTTGATGTTTGGTTATAAAGGATGCAAGTTCAGAGAGAGTATCGAACAGACAGCTGGATATAAGATTCAGAATGCTTGCGGAATGGCCGAAGAGAAATAACAAAACAATGTTAAAGCAAGTCTTGGAATTCACAAGAACCTCAATCCCCTGCACTTTTTGCCCAACATACGTCGGTCGGAGATGAACAGAATGGAAGAAGAAGAAGAAGAAGAGGAAGAAGAACTAGAAGAAGAGGAGAAAGGAAAAGAAGCAGAAGAAGGAGAAGAAGAAGAAGGAAAAGAAGAAGAAGAAGAAGTTGTGCAGTGTAATTAAGCGATGTTTATCTTCACATACTAATTGCCTCCAAGACGTGACGAAGTTTATCACCAGGAATCCACTTTACCCTGTAAACACTCCTACTTTATTTCGTGTTTGATCTCTTCAGACCTCCCACCCCTACCACCACCACCACCACCCATGCCCCCAAGCCCTCAAACTTTCAGACCCAACGCAGCGTTGAGTTAAATTACTCAGTTACTGGCGAAAAAAAACAACAACCCAACAAACCCTCAAGGTCAAGTTGTTCAAGGCTGTATGCAGTCTTCAGAATTTTTTTCGCTGCGGTCGTCCTTATCTTGTTTGTTGCATTGGTCCGGTATTTCAGATTCACGTCAGTGCTTTGCTTTAAGTATGTCACCTGCCTTATATATCGCCAACCCAAGCCCCAGAGATCTTGATCTTGAGGGGACTATCCAATTTTCAGTTTCAATTTCTCAAGGAGGCGTCACTACGTTCGGACAAATCCGTATACGCTACACCACATCTATTAAGCAGATGCCGGACCAGCAGCATGACCCAACGTAGTAGTCATAGTAGTTCAGGCCTTGAGTGCATGCACATGTATTTGTGTACCTATCAGAGTGGATTTCTTCTATAGTTTGCCAGAGGACATCACTTTTGTTGCCATGCGTTCTTCTTCAGCGCGCCAAGTGCGTATTGCACACGAGACCTCGGTTTATCGTCTTACCCGAATGACTAGACGCTCAGTTGTTGTTTTTTTTAAACAAAACTTAAATCAATCATTTTCATTTTCAATATGTAACACACACACACACACACACACACACACACACACACACACACACACACACACACACACACACACACACACATACTTTCACTTAATCGCATGCGTACACAGTAATCCCTCCCCCCCTCCACCCACTCGATTGTTTTCCTACCCTCGTCTAATATCCCTTACAGTGAAAGGACGTTAAACTGAAGAACGAACGAACGAAACGCTCAGTTTTTATTTTCCAGTCAAACTTGGGAGAAAGGGACTGGAGCGGGATTCGAACCCGGACCCTTACGGACTCTGTATCGGCAGATGAGTGCCTTAACCATACTGCCACCTTCCTCTTGTCCCAAAAGGTCGTTAAAACTCAATTCTACTAGTAGCTCTAAGGCAGACTTTTTTTTATATATACATGTCGTAAAAACTCAACCAGTATCTCAAAGACTATATTGTACACGTCGTCGAATTACTCTCGTGTTTGTTGTCTGTTGGATTGTATGGGCTCTCTGAAGAGGTACAGGGAAGGTGGGGCGGGGAAAGTTCGTGGCGTGATGGCCTAGAGGTAACGCGTCCTCCTAGGAAGCGAGAGAATCTGAGCGCGCTGGTTCGAATCATGGCTCAGCCGCCGATATTTTCTCCCCCTCCACTAGACCTTGAGTGGTGGTCTGGACGCTAGTCATTCGGGTGAGACGATAAACCGAGGTCCCGTGTGCAGCATGCACTTAGCGCACGTAAAAGAACTCACGGCAACAAAAGGGTTGTTCCTGGCAAAATTCTGTAGAAAAATCCACTTCGATAGGAAAAACAAATTAAAAAACTGCACGCAGGAAAAAAAATATTTAAAAATGAGTGGCGCTGTAGTGTAGCGACGCGCTGTCCCTGGGGAGAGCAGCTTGAATTTCACACAGAGAAATCTGTTGTGATAAAAAGAGAAATACAAATACAAAATACAAAAATAGGTGTGCCATTAATATGTTGGATGATGGAATACTAATTTGGAATAAATGCTTAAACATTATTTCAGTAGGAATGGACGGAGAGTGCTCTGTTTCAATTGAACATAAGTGGATTCTATCAAAAACGTAGACAGGCATGCAATATAATAGATACACAGAGAGAGAGAGAGAGAGAGAGAGAACAGTTTGTGGCTTGTTCTTGTGGCTTGTGGCTGGTCCGGTCACTGTCTCTCTGTCTCTCTGTCTCTGTCTCTGTCTGTCTATGTTTATCTGTCTGTCTCTCTTTCTCTGTCTCTCTGTCTTTTGTTGTGTTGTTGATATTTATATGAGATATATTCTTGCAGCATATTATAACACAGCACGTGTGTATAGCAACAATATGATCTGATTTAAAGTGAGACTCTTTGAGCTCCAACAAGATCCAAAACAGACGTCAATAACAAATTCTTTGTGCATGCTGTCAGCGCTATGCCTTCTGGGAATGTTACAGTGGATGATGGGGCTTATTTTACTTTCATTATGAACAGATACGATAGACACAATATCTTTGTCTCTCTCTCTCTCTCTCTCTCTCTCTCTGCGCACAGTGCATTGTAATATATATTTATATATATATATATATGTGCATGTATGTATGTGTGTATGTATGTATGTATGTATGTATGTGTGTGTGTGTGTGTGTGTGTGTGTGTGTGTGTGTGTGTGAAGTTGGGAAGGCGGTTTCGTAACAAAGGAAATAAACAGCACTATCTCAGCACATCAGACAAGAAAAACAGCCTTTTCATAACAAATACTACCTGCTGCTGAGTCGGCAGTTGAAGTGGGGGAGGAGGGTTTGTTTTTGATTTTTTTTGTTGTTTCTTTTCTCTCGCCTTGTTTATTTCCATTTAAAGAGGCCTGACTGTCAGGCAGATAGCGCCGCGGCAGAGAGCTTGTCCCAACCTTTACTACTTCCACAATGTATGCAGCGGCAGAGAGCTTTGCCCAACCTTTACTACTTCTACAATGTATGCCGCGGCAGAGAGCTTTGCCCAACCTTTACTACTTCTACAATGTATGCAGCGGCAGAGAGCTTTGCCCAACCTTTACTACTTCTACAATGTATGCCGCGGCAGAGAACTTGTCCCAACCTTTACTACATCCACAGTGTGTGCAGCGGCAGAGAACTTTTCCCAACCTTTACTACATCCACAATGTATGCAGCGGCAGAGAACTTTTCCCAACCTTTACTACATCCACAATGTATGCAGCGGCAGAGAACTTGTCCCAACCTTTACTTCCACAATGTATGCAGCGGCAGAGAACTTTTCCCAACCTTTACTACATCCACAATGTATGCAGCGGCAGAGAACTTGTCCCAACCTTTACTACATCCACGATGTGTGCAGCGGCAGAGAGCTTGTCCCGACCTTTACTTCCACAATGTATGCAGCGGCAGAGAGCTTGTCCCGACCTTTACTTCCACAATGTATGCAGCGGCAGAGAGCTTGTCCCGACCTTTACTTCCACAATGTATGCAGCGGCAGAGAGCTTGTCCCGACCTTTACTTCCACAATGTATGCAGCGGCAGAGAGCTTGTCCCCACCTTTACTTCCACAATGTATGCAGCGGCAGAGAGCTTGTTCCAACCTTTACTACTTCCACAGTGTATGCAGTGTCAGAGAGCTTGTCCCAACCTTTACTTCCACAATGTATGCAGCGGCAGAGAGCTTGTCCCAACCTTTACATCCACAATGTGTGCAGCAGCAGAGAGCTTGTCCCAACCATTACAACATCCACAATGTATGCAGCGGCAGAGAGCTTGTTCCAACCTTTACTTCCACAATGTATGCAGCGGCAGAGAGCTTGTCCCGACCTTTACTACTTCCACAATGTATGCAGCGGCAGAGAGCTTGTCCTGACCTTTACTACTTCCACAATGTATGCAGCGGCAGAGAGCTTGTCCTGACCTTTACATCCACAATGTATGCAGTGGCAGAGAGCTTGTCCCAACCATTACAACATCCACAATGTATGCAGCGGCAGAGAGCTTGTCCCAACCATTACAACATCCACAATGTGTGCAGCAGCAGAGAGCTTGTCCCAACCTTAAATTCCACAATGTATGCAGAGGCAGAGAGCTTGTCCCGACCTTTACTTCCACAATGTATGCAGCAGCAGAGAGCTTGTCCCTGACCTTTACTTCCATAATGTATGCAGCGGCAGAGAGCTTGTCCCAACATTTACTACATCCACAATGTATGCAGCAGCAGAGAGCTTGTCCCAACCATTACAACATCCACAATGTGTGCAGCAGCAGAGAGCTTGTCCTGACCTTTACATCCACAATGTATGCAGTGGCAGAGAGCTTGTCCCAACATTTACTACATCCACAATGTATGCAGCGGCAGAGAGCTTGTCCCAACATTTACTACATCCACAATGTATGCAGTGGCAGAGAGCTTGTCCCGACCTTTACTACATCCACAATGTATGCAGCAGCAGAGAGCTTGTCCCAACCATTACAACATCCACAATGTGTGCAGCGGCAGAGAGCTTGTCCCAACCTTTACTACTTCCACAATGTATGCAGCGGCAGAGAGCTTGTCCCAACCATTACAACATCCACAATGTGTGCAGCGGCAGAGAGCTTGTCCCAACCTTTACTACATCCACAATGTATGCAGCGGCAGAGAGCTTGTCCCAACATTTACTACATCCACAGTGTGTGCAGCGGCAGAGAACTTGTCCCAACCTTTACTACATCCACAGTGTGTGCAGCGGCAGAGAACTTGTCCCAACCTTTACTACATCCACAATATGTGCAGCGGCAGAGAACTTTTCCCAACCTTTACTACATCCACAGTGTGTGCAGCGGCAGAGAGCTTGTCCCCACCTTTACTTCCACAATGTATGCAGCGGCAAAAAGCTTGTCCCGACCTTTACTTCCACAATGTATGCAGCGGCAGAGAGCTTGTCCCGACCTTTACTACTTCCACAATGTATGCAGCGGCAGAGAGCTTGTCCCGACCTTTACTTCCACAATGTATGCAGCGGCAGAGAGCTTGTCCCGACCTTTACATCCACAATGTGTGCAGCGGCAGAGAGCTTGTCCCGACCTTTACTTCCACAATGTATGCAGCGGCAAAAAGCTTGTCCCGACCTTTACATCCACAATGTATGCAGCAGCAGAGAGCTTGTTCCAACCTTTACTTCATCAGTGTATGCAGCGGCCCCCTATACTGCTGCTGCTGCTGATGGTGGTGGTGACCTCATGACATCAGACGCATTGAGAGGCTTCCTCACAGGCCTAAGCTGCAGCCATGATGTCCACGTCAGTGATGAAGGCTTCCCCTTCCCCTACTACAAGGCCGAACCTGTTTGTACACGAAGGTCGCCGCCAGCTTGTTTGTAGTTGGGGGGGTAGTGGTGTGTTGGGAGATAGGGTAAGGGCCCTGCGGCGTTTTGAAAAAGTCGACCTCCGTATGTGTTTTATATCACCAGGAGACGACAGGCTGGAGCCGACACAGCTGATAAGGCAACGAGAAGTATACAGACTCTGAATATGTTCCCTTTGAAGGCCCCCCTCCCTCTCCTTCCTTCTTTCTTCTTTCTCCTTCCCAAGTCAACCTCCCTCACCCCCCAGCCCCCCCACCACATTCCCCAGCCTTTTTGTTGGGGCGTGGGGGTTGGGGGGTGAAGGTCTCATTCTTTCTCCCCATCTCTCTCTCACTCTCTCTCACTCTCTCCCTCTCTTTCTCTCTGTCTCTCTCTCTCTCTCTGTCTCTCTCTCCTTAGCCCCTGCCAAGTGGGTAGTTTGTTTCATGTTTATTCATCAGTTTGTTTCAAGTCCATGCATCAGATATGACAGATTACATTAAGTGGCGGAACACGTGGATTCACGGCCTCTGTGATGGGAAAGCAGCGTGTGTTGTGTGTGTGTGTGTGTGTGTGTGCTTTTTTGTCCTCGCTGTTTCACACGGTGCTTTGCCAGCCAAAGTGGCGCAGCTCAGTAAGTGAGTGCTGACAGTTCACGTGTTAAGGTTGTGGTGATGTAGGAAAAAAACAAGACGGTCGGACATGTATGTGGCCCAGCTGGACCGACCAACGCATATACAGTACAGGACAGTACAGTGCAGTACAGTGCAGTACAGTCCAGTCTAGTACAGTACAGTACAGTACAATGCAGTACAGTCCAGTCTAGTCCAGTACAGTACAGTACCGGACAGGACAGTACAGTACAGTACAGTGCAGTACAGGACAGTACAGTGCAGGACAGGACAGGACAGGACAGGACAGTACAGTACAGTACAAGACAGGACAGTACAGTACAAGACAGGACAGTACTGTACAGTGCAGTTCAGTACAATGCAGTACAGTCCAGTACAGTGCAGTACAGTACAGTGCAGAACGACAGCGCGGAAGAGAAAGCTGATGAGAGTGGAGACTGACATCACGCTGTGCAATCCAGTCACTCTGTCACTTGTGGCACACCTCCATCCTCACCAGCTACCTACTTAGTACATTCCCTCACTCACTACCTCATGACCCTTTTTCTGATGTGGCCTTGACACACCCACACACCCCCTCCTCATCCTCACAAGCTGTCTTCCCCACCCACCCCTTCCCTCTTCCTCCTCTCTGTGGGGCTGCAGACGTTTTCAGTTAGCGGAGACGGTTGTGGTGAGACAGCTCCCCATGGACTCATCATCAGTGTCCACCTCGTGCCTGAAGAAGACTTCGGCCCGTTACCTCCGAGAGCTGCCAGCCTTCATGAACACCTAGGGTGATAGCCGCGTGTGTTTTGGATTAGCCCCTTCCCCTTCCTGTCTATCTTCCTTCATGTTCTGGTACTTTGCCTCCCGCCCCCCACCTTTCCTCCTCCTATCAGTCTTCCCTCAGCAGGTACAGTAGTTCCAGGGTTGTTTTTTTTTAATGCCCAGCATACTAATAGAAACTCTCTTTCTACATTACTTTCGTGTCCTTGGTTATTTTAGTCGTTTTGGAACCGAAGACTTTGAACCCACGCATTAGTATGCTGGTGAGCTGGTTCTGGAAGTGAAATGATAATGAAACACAGAGAGAGAGAGAGAGAGAGAGAGAGAGAGAGAGAGAGAGATGAAAATACTGTTAATGTTTCTAAGATGCCAGCACTGAGATTTTAGGGAAAGCAGCACGTTCATGGGGCAGCAGGCATCCTTGTGGTGTTCAGGTTATCGATAGTTTCATGGCAGCTCTATGACAACCGGAGTGTCACTACATCCCCGCCTTGCGTGCCGTGATTGTGCAAGGACCGTGGGTTATGGGGGGTGTTGGGTGTGGGGGGGAGGGATGACAGACCGCATCAGCCGTGACAAGGACTCAAGCAGGGGAAAGTGGAACATGTCGCTGATGCATCCTCCCTTACCAAAACGGACGGTTGCCACCGCCACCACCACCACCACCAAGCCAAAGACTTCCAAAACTGGCTCAGACTCTGTGATGCCACAGAGTTCCCTCCCCCCCCCCCCCCCCCCCCCCCGATCCCCCTCCCCCTCCCCCCCCCCCCCCCCACCCCTCTCACCCACTCTCGCCTTTCCCTGAAGCAGCCCTAGGGCCTTTGCCAGGCACGCTGGACTTGTTGCTGATGTGAAGCGACGGGCTTGCATAACTGTGGAAACTGCAGGGGGCGAGAGAGGGGAGAGGGAGACGGGGTCCGGAATACTTTTCGGTGTCTGAAGGTATTCGTCACAGCAGCAGGCAGCGCGGCGAGCAAGCAGCACCAACAGCAGCAGCAGGCAGCACTGAGGTCCCTGGAAGTAAAGCTCAGCACCACAGCCCAGCAGCGGCACCCAGTCAGGCACACGCAATCAGATGAAGAGCCAGGCTGGCTTGCTGATATAAGAAAAAAAACAAAAAAAAACCTTCTCTTTCCCTTTCCGAGCAACAAGGGACAAGGAGGGTGGGTGGAAGGGCGGGAGGTGGGGGGGTTAGGAGGAAGAGCGAGAGAGGTGGAGCGTCAGATCAAGCCAAAGAGGCAGCAGCAGTGGAAAAGATCGGGGCCGACGGGAGATGGAGAGGGGAGCATCTTTTCCTGATTAAGCTGATTTAGGCGATAGTTATGAACTGCATGATTCAATGTGACAAGTCAGCAATGAGGTGGAGTGGCGCCCCCTTGACAGCCTCAGGGGAAAGCATTCCCGTGGCGGATCAGTCCCAAGTGGCGTTGTCTGGGTGATGGGCCGTGCCCCACTTGACACAACAAAGGGCAGGAAGGGTTGGGGGGGTGACATACGGTAATCTGCCCCGGAATGCCAACGTTACAAACAAAACAAGGTTTATTCATCTGTTATTTGTTTTACTAATGAAGTGTTTGTCTCTCTTTTTTTTTTTTTTCTTCTTCTTCTTCTTTCTTGTTTTTGGTCTGCAGAATAGAAAGCCATACAAATGGCATGTATACGAGGAAAAAAAACAACAACGACAAAACCGCACTTGCTACGATCACCCCTAACGCCAGAGTAGATTGGAAAATTTGTTTGACTGAAAACAACAACAATATCCACAAAAAACAAAAACAACAAAAGCACGTTCAACTTTTACTCTATAGTTACTCTACAGTACCAACGCGACTTGACAGGAAATTTGGCTGAAAAAAAGAAAAAAGAAAAGAAAAGAAAAAAATAGATAGGGTCACTGTTTGTGTCAGATCTGCTGTGACAAACATATATATATATACATATATACAATAATGACATATGCTTTTTTTTTTTTTAAATAAAAGATACGGAGTAAAACTGTGGTGATGTGGACACCACATCGCCCAGCTGTGACTGTCTCGTGTCTTGATCATTGGTGGATCACTGGAGTGAAGACAGAGTTTCAGTTTCAGTAGCTCAAGGAGGCGTCACTGCGTTCGGACAAATCCATATACGCCACACCACATCTGCCAAGCAGATGCCTGACCAGCAGCGTAACCCAACGCCCTTGAGGACAGAAAGAGTTAGGGAGAGAAACAGCAACAAGGGTTTGTGTGTGTGTGTGTGTGTGTGTGTGTGGAGAGAGAGGGGCGTGGGGGGCTGTCTCAACTGATGATGCCTCCTCTAGCTGTTGCTTCTTTCTTGCCAGCCGAAAAGGTGCAGAGAGGTTGAGAGAGAAAGAGAGAGAGAGAGGGGATAGGGGAAATGGGGGGTGGGGGAGGGAGAAGGGGGTGGTGGGGGTATAGGACCTCGTCCTCATCAGATAAGCACAGTGAAATTTATGAGACTTGCCATTCTTTTCGTTTCTTTTTCTTTTTCTTTTCTTTTTCTGATTACCCTTCCATTCGGATTGCTGGCTAAAGTTTGCCTGCCAGCAGTGCCGTAAAAACGTGGACGAGAATAATATAGCAAGTATCTCTACGAGATAATAAAGGCATTCTGATTCTGATTCTGATTCTGAAGAATAGTATACTGCGCAATCCGGCGTTGGCGGGGCATTCCCTGCATGAAAAGTCCCTCCGCAATGATATCTTCTGTCACATTGGTTCACTGGCTGTCCGTCCGTCTGTGTGTGTGTGTGTGTGTGTGTGTGTGTGTGTGTGTGTGTGTGTGTTTGCCTCTCCGTCTGTCTCTTTGTCTGTCTCCTTGTCTGTCTCTGTCTCTGTATGTATGTATGTATGTATGTCTTTTATCTGTTTATCTGTCTGTCTCTCTCTGTCTCTCTCTGTGTCTCTGTCTGTCTGTCTATGTGTCTCTGTCTGTCTGTCTGTCTGTCTGTCTGTCTCTCTCTCTCTCTCTCTCTCTCTCTCTCTCTCTCTCTCCCTCCCACCCCCCTGTGGGTTATGAAGGAAGATCTATTCCGTGGCCAAAAGGGTCATAAAAACGGCGGTGGCGTGTTGGACGAAGGATTAGGGTGGTCCCCCCATCAACTGCCCCCTGATTGGAAATTGATCAAGTTGTGTGTGTGTGTGTGTGTGTGTGCGTATGTGCGTGCGTGCGTGTGTGTGTGTGTGTGTGTGTGTGTGTGTGTGTGTGTGTGTGTGTGTGTGTGCGTGCGCATGTATGTAGGTGCGTGTGTATGTATGTGTGTGTGTGTGCGTGTGTGTATGTGTGTGTGTGTGTGTGTGTGTGTGTGTGTGTGTGCGTGTGTGTGTTACTCTTTTTTTCCCTTCCTTCCGCATAACCCTGCACAGATAATCCAAACACTCTCAAACACTACTTTATATATTGATACACACTCAGAAACATCGCACATAACACAATACTCGTCATATGTATCACACATCACAGCAGCTAAAAAAAATAATGATGAATAGTTCAGTTCATACCACAAGACTTCAACACCAATATCACAAAACGTGAAATCAAATCGCAATGCTCAGAAATGAATCACTTAATCGCAATGCTCAAATAATTCACATGATTAAATGACAGTACTTAGAAAGAAAAAAAAAAATAATAATCTGCCCCCTCCCCCTCCCCTGTCCCATACAAATACAACACCCCAATAACGTGTGCAGGAAACAGCAACAAGGAAGCACTGGCAGGCATCTGGCTGGAAGCCAGTTGCATGGCTCGGACGGAAGAGCCTAGTATGGTCGTAACCCGCTTCTAACTGTGTGTGTAGTATGGAACTGACCAATGGCGTAGTTCGGTCAACGTAAGGCATTAATTTAGTCACGCGTAACTGTCAGAAAGTTAGAATCAAGCAATGCCACTGGCACCAGACGTGTGTCTTTTGATTAAAACCTCCTTCAGTGCCGGAGGGGGAGGGGGGGGGTGTTGGGGGGGGGGGGGGGACAGCAGAAAGTGGTGTTTCAAGTCATTAAAACAACATCCAAAACCATAAGCCTACAACTGAGAAAACGGTCTGGAGATGAACTGCGTGGATTTTCAGCCTTCCACAATTATTTCCCTTTTCTGATGACGTCGTCAGTGACGTCACTACCTGATACGTTTTATGGCAGTCAAGGGGGTTTAAAGTTCGTTTAGAAAGTTGAGGAACACTGGTTTGTTTTTTGGTTTTTGTTGTTTTTTTCTAAGGAGTGGAGGTTTGGAATTCTAGGCAGTAGTTTCAAAGACGGGGAATTTTCTTTTTTTCTGAAGGTCTCAAGGGACAACCGAAGAACTGTCATCAGAGAAGTCAGAAGTGTCGACAGAGCGTAGTGTAGTGGATGGATTTTACAGATGGATAAGTTCTTAAAGATATGGGGACATATTGTTGTGGATGAGATTCCGAAAGCACAGACAAACAAATTTGTTTTGGATTCTGGCCCTTAAAGGAAGCCAGTGAAGTCTGTCTGTCTGTCTCCTCTCTCTCTCTCTCTCTCTCTCTCTCTCTCTCTCTCTCTCTCTCCCTCACCCCCCTCTCTCTCTTTCTCTCTCTCCCTCCCTCTCTTTCTCTTTCCCTCCCTCCCTCTCTCTCTCCCTCTCTCTTTTTCTCTCTCTCCCTCCCTCCCTCTCTCTCTCACTGTCCCTCCCTTCCTCCCTCCCCCCCTCTCTCTCTCTCCAGTTTTTCTTTTCTCTGCTTCGTTCTTACTGTATATTTCTCTCCCCCCCCCCCCTTCTTTCTGGAGTATCATTCCATGAATCAAGCACGAGACTGACATTCTGTGAGCCCCGACAGCTGACAGTCTCTTCAGCTGTATCTTTTCCCTTCCCACCCTCAACTTTTCTTCCAGCTACTATTCTTTTTTTTTTTTTTTTTTTTTATTATTCTTTATCTTAGTTCTTTTTTTCTGATTCGTTTTTTTTTGTTTGTTGTTGATGTTGTTGTTTTGTTTTTTGTTTTTTTGTTTTTGTTTTGTTTTTTTGTTCGCCGAGAATGTGTTTTGGTTTGTTTGTTTGTTTGTGCTTTTTCTGTTTGTTTCACTCCACCAGGACGTTAAGACCTTGCGCATACTCTTGGAAAGATCCAGGTCTAACTGTTTAGTTAATCTAACGGCTTTTTGGTTTGTTGCTTCAACTCAGTTTGGAATCCAACCAAGACACAGTGAATATCAAGAGTGGCAGCAGGCATCGGATTCTATCTGTCTTCAGTCTTTGGGTTAGAACTATCGCTATAGGGACGGACTAGATGACGGCGTCAGTCCTGAGGGGGACCCCAGCTCGCGGCCTACGCGCGTGGAGAGTAGAGGTTCACAGCGGCAAGCCAGAATCCCTCCCGACCGTTCACCCCAAGCCCTCCCGTCCCCCCCCCTCCCCGCTCCCCGCACCCCCCCTCCCTCGCCCCCTCGCCCCATCTTCTACACCTCCCAATCTCACATCACAGCCCACCCGCTCCCCAAGTTCTCAACTTGTTCGGTCGGAGTGTGTGTGTGTATCAGGTTCTGCGTGTTGGTAGTAGAGTTGTTGTTTTCTCTTGTTTTTCTTCTCCTTTGTTTTATCTTCTTTTTTCTTTCTTTCTTTCTTTCTGTTTCCGTCTGTCTGTCACTGTCTGTCTCTGTCTGTCTGCCTGCCTGCCTGCCTGCTTGCGTGTCTGTCTAACTGTCTGTCTGTATGTCTCTCTCTCTCTTTCGGTCTCTCTTTTTTCCTATCTCTTTCTCCCTCTCTCTTTTGAATCCCCCCCCCCCCCCACATGTTCCTTTTTTTTCAGATCAAGAAAGTATAGTATGAGACCTTCGACTTCGCCCTGTTTTTGCAATTTCCTGAAACATATCAGTTTAATTCTCAGCAATTCATTCTAATCGAATCACACAGTCTTAGCAACGAAAAGGAGACCCCCCCACCCCAAAAAAGCTAATGTGTTTTGTTTGTTCTGTTAAGTTTGTCTTTTTTTAAATTTTTTTTTATTTATTTATTTTTTTTACTTGTTTGTTTCTTTGGAGCAAAAGGACAAAAAGCGCAGTGTCAACATGTTACCAGACGACGTGGAGGAGGTCACACATTATTGGAAGCCTTGTCTTATAATGAGCAAAAATTGAATGTCGCCAATAAAGGCGGCTCGGTTATCCATTCTTTTACCTCAGCTTCTGTTTACACGTAATCCGACAGCGACGGCGCGAGCGACGGAAGCCGCCGCCTACGATTCCATATTGTTTGAGGAGGAAGGAAGAAGGGGAGGTTGGTGGGGCTAGGTGGATGTGGAGCGAGGGGGTTGGATGAGGGGGGGAAGGGCCGGCGGGAGACGGGGGGTGGGGGCGGTGGTGGTGGTGGGGGTGGGGGGAGGGTCGGATGGAAAAAGGGCCCGGAGGTGAACAAATTGTTTGTTCTGGTGGGCACAGATTGCATTGACTCTCCCAACTAGACTCGGACCTCGGGGATTGATTCTGTCCTTCCATCCTGTCCTCCTCCTCCTCCTCTTCTTCTTCATCGTCCTCCTCCTCCTGCTCCACCTCCTCCTCCTCCTCTTCTTCATCGTCCTCCTCCTCCTGCTCCACCCCTTCCTCTTCTTCATCGTCCTCCTCCTCCTGCTCCACCTCTTCCTCTTCTTCATCGTCCTCCTCCTCCTGCTCCACCTCCTCCTCCTCCTCTTCCTTCTGCTCCAACCCCTCCTCTTCTTCATCGTCCTCCTCCTTCTGCTCCACCTCCCCCTCCTCCTGCTCCACCTCCTCCTCTTCTTCATCGTCCTCCTCCTCTTCCTTCTGCTCCACCTCCTCCTTCTCCTGCTCCCCCTCCTCCCCCTCCTCTTCGTCTTCATCGTCCTCCTCCTCCTCCTTCTGCTCCACCTCCCCCTCCTCCTCTTCTTCTTCATCGTCCTCCTCCTGCTCCTTCTGCTCCACCTCCCCCTCCTCCTCTTCTTCTTCATCGCCCTCGTCTCCTCCTCCTCCATATTCCTCTGTGTGATCGTCTATCTCCCTTTAACCGTTTTCTCTGGCTGGTCTCTTCCTTCCTTCCTTCCTTCCTCCTCCTCTTCTTCTTCATCGTCGTCGTCGTCGTTGTCCTCCTCCTCCTCCATATTCCTCTGTGTGATCGTCTGTCTCCATGGAGCCGATTTCTCTGGCTGGTCTCTTACTTCCTTCCTCCTCTTCCTCCTCATATCCTCCTCCTTCTCCCCTTCTTCTCCTCCTCGTCCTCCTCTTCCTCCTCTTCTTCCTCCTCTGTCCTTGTCGCTGCTTGCTGGCTTGGATGGCACGACACTGTTGTTATGTCCAAACACTGGCGGCATTTCTCTATGGTTTTTTTTTCCTCTTGAGATTCGCTTTGGGGTGGCATTTTCCTGCCGATCTTATTCCTCCTTGAGTTGTTTCTGTTGTACTGAAGTATTACAAAGAAAAAAAACAACAAAACAAAACAAATTCCTTCTTGACAAGGGTATTAGGTAAGAAATCTACATGCTTTTATATCTTTAATTTTATTTATCTATGATATTTTTTTTTTTTTCTTTCTTTCTTTCTTTCTTTCTTTCTTTATTTATACACCCAACTTTCGCCCTAAACAGGTAAATGCCCAATGTGAAAGTGAAGGGAATGACTAGAAGGACTGGCATACCTCAACAAGTGTGTTTTGTTTGTTGGTTGGTTGGATGTTGTTTTGTTTTTTTTGTTTTGTTTTTTTTCTTCTTCTTCTTCTTCGTACTGGGAGACCTCTTCCTTGTTAAGTTGTGATGGTGTAGGGAGGGAGGTATGTGCGCATATATGTATGTATGTATTTTGATCTATTTATTTATAACTTTGTACATTTGCAGCAGTTATGAGCACATATTTCTTTCGGCGTTTCTCCTTGACTGAATTTCACAGCATTAGAAACAAGAATAGCGGACATTTATAATTTGTTGGTTGTGCTAATTTGCCTATCAGTTTGTTTTGTTTTTGTGCAGTGTGTTTGAGCAATCCAATTGCACGTACCACACAGAAGAGAAAGGGTGGAGGGGGGGGCGGGTGGGCGGGGGGGGGGGGGGGGCGGGATTAAGGAAAACAGATCATATAACGACATTGATTAAGGTCAGTTTTTTTTTTTTTTAGCTATCATGTCTTCAGCCTCATCTAATAATCAAAAAACCAGAAAGTCAATAATCAAAGAGGCTCAGTTTATCAATTCTTTCACCTCAGATTCTGTTTATTCCCGTAATACGACAGCGACGGAAGCCAGCTTACGATTCCATATTGTTTGAGGAGGGAAGGGGGAGGTGTGTGTGTGTGTGTGTGTGTGTGTGTGTGTGTGTGTGTGTGGGAGGGCGGGGGGGAGGGAGGGGGGAATGGAACTGTGCCCGGAGGCGAACAAATTATTGTTTGTTCTGGTGCTGGGTCACAGATTGCCTTCACTTGTCCCAAAACAAGACTCGGTAGTCGTAGACAGAGTTTGTTGTATTCCTCCTTCTTCCTCCCCTTTCCTCCTCTTTCCTCCTTCTTCTTTCTCTTTAATTTTCTATCTATCTATCCATCTATCTATCTATCTATCTATCTATATATATATATATATATATATATAGAGAGAGAGAGAGAGAGAGAGAGAGAGAGAGAGAGAGAGAGATGCGTATATATAAATATATATATATATATATATATCATAAAAAAATTATATGACAAATTCATATTATAGCCGTTATCTCCCTCCCTCCTTCATTATCAGCCCTCTTCCTTGTCCTCCTCCTCCCCTTCCATTTTCACCTTCATATTCCTCTATTGTGATCAGTTGCTATTGGCTTTCTTTCTTTCACCAGTGTCAGTTTTCTCTGCTTTAGAATGTTTTTTCATATATATAATATATATATATATATATCACAACAGCAGGCCGAGGAGGCGGCAACTGCTGCTGTACCCGACTATCTGGGGCTAGACTGTTGATTGATTGACTGAGAGGTGCCATTGTTGATTGTGTGTGTGCGTGTGTGCGTGTGTGTGTGTGTGTGTGTGTGTGTGTGTTGTGTTCAGTTTAGCGTCTTTCCACTTGAACTGATATTAGACTATATCACTTGTGATAATTATTAGACGATGTGTGTGTGTGTGTGTGTGTGTGTGTGTGTGTGTGTGTGTGTGTGTGTGTGTGTGTGTGTGTGTAGAACCACCACCTCTGTCTCTCTCCCTCTACTTTGTCTCCCTCCTTCGTCATCCTCCCCCTCCCCCCCCCCCCCCACCCACCTTTCAGTCCTCCTCCTCTCTCCTACTTCCTCCTCCTCCTCCTCCTCCTCTTCCCCTTCTTGTCGCTTGTTTGCTTGGCTTGATGGCGACATGTTGTGTGCAAACACCGGGCTTCTCTTTCTTTCTGTTCTTTTCTTTCTTTTCTTTTCTTCTTCTTCTTCTTTTTTTTCTGTTTCTCTCACCCCCACCCCAACCCCCAACCCCACTCTCAATCCCCATCCACTAACCCTCTCGTTGTATTGCTCCCTCCTGAAATTTCGTTGGACGGTGATTCTCTTTCTTCTTCTTCTTCTTCTTCTTCTTCTTCTTCTTCTCTTCTTCTTCTTCTTTAATACTAGCCAATGCTGTTTCGTGCTGTGGTGGAAGGGTAAGAGAGGGGTGAGGGAGGGGACGCTGTTCGCTGGAGGAGGATGGGGGGGGGGGATGGGGGTTGAAGGAGGAGGGGTTCGAAGGAGGGGGAGCAACAGTACAGGATGGCTGGAGGGGCCAGCAGAGGTTCCCTCTTTATAAAATCTCAACAGGTTTTTATTGAGAGACCTCCTCTTCAAGCTTGGGATGGCGACGGCGGCGACGGCGGCGGAGAAAGAGACTTGTAGAGAGAAGGGGTGTGTGTGTGTGGGGGGGTGGGGGGGGGGGATGGTTGGTGGCTGGGTAGAGAGGGAGTGGATGGGAGGGGGCAGGTTCAGGGGGGATGGAGGTGATGGTGCTGGATGGCGACGGAGAAGTGATATGAGGAGGATGGTGGTGGTCGGGGAGGTGTGTGTGTGTGTGTGTGTGGGGGGGGGGGGGGGGGGGGGGGGGTTGAGGGAGGGAGGAGGTCACGGTGGTTGTGGTAGTGTTGACGGCGCATAGTCTCTGAGTAAGCAGCCTTTTTTTTTCTCTCTCTCTCTCTCTCTCTCTTTTTTTTTTTTAATCCGAAAGCGTCGCCGGTCAGTGCTGTGGTGGGTCCTCCTTGTCTGGCAAGATTTTCTGTGTTTTGTGCGTGTGTGTGAAGGTGCATGCGTGCGTGCGTGCGTATGTGTGTGTGTGTGTGTGTGTGTGTGTGTGTTGGAGGGGGTGGACGTGGGTGTGGGTGAGTGAAATAAAACAAGGCCCTGGTGTCTTCGTTTCTCATTTAAAAAAAAAAAAGTCTTGGTTTAACTCTTTTTATTTTAAACCTAAAAAAACCCAATATTTTTTGCGATGGGGGAGAGGCGTAGGACGAAGCGGGTTATCGTCATCTCTCTTTTATCCTTCAAGATTGGTGTCATTTTATCCTTTAACCTACAGCGACTGAGCGACGGATCCACCAAGATATATACGATACGATTCCATATTACTGGAAGAGGAGGAGAGAAATCGAGGACAGAGTATGTGGGAAATGTGTGTGTGTGTGTGTGTGTGTGGAGGAGAGGGGGGTTGGGGCTGGAGGGGGAGGGAACGGGAGGTTGCGGATGAAAAAGATCCCCGCCAGGAGGTGGACAAATTGTTTGTTCTGCGCACAGATTGCATTGACTCGCCCCAACACGATTTGGAGCCGGAATTGATTCTTCGCTTCCTTCGTTCCTTCCTTCCTCCCTTCCTTCTTTCCTTCATCCATCCATCCTCCTCCTCCCATTCCTACTCTTTCTCCTTCTCCTCCTCCTCCTCCTCCATATTCCTCCGTCTGTGTGATCAATTGCTTTTTTGGCTTTTCCTTCTTCTCCAGCCAGTTTCAATACTTGGGTCCCCTGTTTGTCTATTGGTCGGTTCCTCCTCTTCCTCGCACTCTTCCCTCTTTCCTCCTACTCCCCTTATTCTTTACCATCTTCTTCTTCAGTCTTCTCTTATCCTCTCCCTCTTCTTCCTCCTCTCCTACCTCTCCTCTCCATCACTCCTCACCCTACTTCCTTCCTCCTCCCCTTGTTCATGTTCTCCTCCTTTCTCTTCCTCTTCTTCCTCATTTTTCCTCCTCTCCCTCTTCTTCGTTCTCTCCTCTAAGACTACTCTTCCTTCTACTCAGTCTTCTTCATCGCCCTCTTCCCTTCCTCCTACTCCCTTTACTCCTTCTCATCATCTTCTTCAGTCTTCTTTTCTCCTCCTCTCCGTCTTCATACTCCTATCCGCCTTTTCGACTCCTCCTCCTTCTTCTCTTCCTCTTCCTCACCCTCTTCCCTTCCTCCTCCACTTATTCATTTTCCTCACCTTCTTCTTCTCTTCTTCCTCCTCTCCCTCTTCTTCCTCCTCTCCTTCTCTTCGACTTCTCCTCCTCCTACTTCCTCCTACTCAGTCCTCTTCATCGCCTTCTTCCCTTCGTCCTCCATTTAATCCTTCTCATCATCATCTTCTTCTCCTCCTCTCCTCCTCTCCTCCTCTGCTTCTCTCTTCTCCTCCTCCTCCTCCTCACTTCCTCCGCCCGCGTGCGTCGTTCGTTGGCGTCTCCTTGGCGCGACACACTGTGTGCAAAAACACCAGGCGGCCACGGCACCTCATTGATTGTTATTGTTCTCTCGTCAAATGAACGACTTCTCCTCTTTCTTGAAGTCCATTAAGGAATTTTCTTTAGTTGTACTTGTGTGTTTGTTTCAGATATTAATCTTTGATTCTACCCTCCATCTGCCCCTGTTTCTCTCCCCTTGCTCACCCCTCCCTTTAAACGATAACATTCGAATGTGAAAATTGAGATCCCCAATTAGAAAAAAAAAAAAAAATAGAAGAAGTCTGAATCACCAGTATTACGGGACATTAAACAAAATCCCCTCCCCCCCCTCCTCCTCCTGATTTTTGTTAGTTAGTTGGGTGGTTGTTTGGTTGGTTGGTAGGTTGATTTGTTTGTATGTTTATTAGTTGATTCGATAATTGGTTGTCAATTTATGTGTTTATTTATTGTTGGATTTTTGTTTATTTCATCACCTTCTTCCTCTCTTCTCCTCCCTCCTCTTCCTCCTTCCTCTCCTTCTCTATGTCTTCTCCTCCTCTCACTCCTCCTATGCACTCCTCTTCCTCACCCTCTTCCCTTCCCCCTCCCCTTATTCCTTCTCATCACCTTCTTCCTCTCTTCTCCTCCTCTCCCTCTTCTTCCTCCTCACCTCCTCTACACACACACACACACACACACACACACACACACACATCCCTCCCTCGCCGCTCTTGCCTCTCTCTCTCTCTCTCTCTCTCACACACACACACACATACACACACACATACACACACACACACACACACACACACACACACACACACACACTCACACGCACACCTCGCCCCGTCTCTTTTCTTCGTACATATTGTTTCTGTTGTGTTAGAAAGAAAGGGGGTAGGGGTGATGTAGGAAGGGGGATGGAGAAGGAGAAGAAGGTGGAATGGAATGGGAGGGGGTTGGACAGGATGATTGGATGGGCCACGCACTTCTTCTTCCGCTTTTTTTTTTTTTTTTTTTTTTTTTTTTTAATGAAATCTCAACAGGTTTTATTGAAGGAAGGGGAACTTCTTCCAGTTTTTGTTGTTGTTGTTGTTTTGTTTTTTTGTTGTGTGTTTTTTTTTGTTTTTGTTTTGTTTTTTGGGGGTTGTTTTTTTTTGGGGGGAGTGGGGGGGGGGGGGGGGTGGCGAGCGAGGGGCGGGGGGGGGGGCAGAAGGAAGGTGGGGGTAGGGGTGGGGGGCGTCAGTGGATGAGAGGTTCAAAAGGTTCCAAATCATTTTTAATCCGAGAAACCCGATTTGGGTACATGGAGACAAGAAAAGGGAAAAGAACAGACCCACATCCTGGAGACGTGCAATCGCACGAAGAAGAAGAAGAGAGAGAAAATAAAAAGGAGGTAATGGCGATGACAGAGGTAGATCCCCCCCCCCCCCCCCCACACACACACACTCACACCCCACTTCACACTTCTCGGCCACTCTCCACCCCCACCCCACCCCCACCCGCACAGTCTCACCACCTTCCTCCCTGCACCTCACACCTCCGCTTTGTTTTAAACAAATTTTATTCCGCTAGAAACATCATCAAAGCTGCTGTATTACGTATGAGTCAGAGCACAAGCAAAGCTTATAACCGTGCCCCAGACTGGTTATTGTCAATAAACTGGCTGCAGTTTAGAAAGAAAAGAACACGAACTGGAATGAAATGCAAAAGTTAATAAGTAATAAGTGAAACAAGTAGAAATAAGGGAGGGGGTGGGTGGGGAGTCAAAATGACACGTTCACTTACGCATTGCAAATTCTAAATTGCTGAACCTTGAGGGAACTTTACAAGTATGCCGCGCCACCAGGTTATATCAATCACGTTAATAGCTGTCATGTGTAATTATACATTCGTAATTATAAATGTGCACTCACACATACACACACACGCGCGCGCGCGCGCGCGCGCGCACACTCACACACACGCACACACACACGCACTCACACACACACACACACACACACACACACACACACACACACACACGTGCAAATGCACACACACACACATCAGTCCATTTCAAAACGTTCAAAAATATTAATAAAATTTCCACCAACAACAAAAAATATTTCTCTATTTCCCTCTATAGTCTTATCTCGTCTTTCAAATATAAGGGCTGAAGCATCGGTTTTAACGTCATCTGGCAGAAGGTCGATCGTCTGGGCTCTAGCCTCGTTATGAAGAGGGCATCGCCACAGATAGTGAGGTACATCTTCAGTTGCAGAGCCACAGGCACATGACGAATTGTCTGAAAGATGTCGTTTAAATAGATCATGCTTCAGATTACTCATGTCTAGTCTAAACCTACAAAGAACTATTTCTGCGAGTCCGTCGGGTAGATAGTAATACCTTGGTACCATGCCATCGGTGGTACTAATAAAACGTTTAAGACAGCTAAAGGAATCCGACATCAGGCACATCGTTCCATAGGGATGTAGCTGAAGGAAAGAAGGAAGATTTATATAATGCTGTTCTACAGGAAGGGACCTATCTCTCCGAGGGATTCCGACGGTGGTAGGGGTTAACATCGGACACAAGCTGAGGTAAGCGGTTGATAAGATAAAGAAGGGCAAAGCCGTTAATAATCTTATAGTACAGAATGATCTTGTGACGACGACGTCTTTCCTTCAAAGGTGTAAATCCAGACTTAACATAAAGCCTCTGGTGACTTGCACCGCGAATCGCTCCAACTATTGTTCAAAGAGGATCTAAATGAAGGTTTTCTAAGTCCTGAGCTAGTTTATCTGTACAGTTGTAGCCAAATAATGTCTGCAAAGTGAGGCATAATGAACGAATGTGTACATAGTTTCAAGGGATCTACGACTGAGTCGATATTTGAATGAACGGAGACAAGCGATAAGAACTCTACATTTAGATATAACTGGCCTAATGTGGTTATCCCATTTACAGTTATTCTGAATGAAAACTCCTAGGTGTTTATGGGTTACTGTTTCCTGTAAGACTGTTTCTCCAAATCGCAGTGGTAGTGTGTCTGGAACAATTGTATTAGATATTGTTATATATTCAGATTTTAACTGATTAAAGTTAACTTTCCATTTCACGGCCCATTCCGTAATTTTATAAAGATCGGAGTTCAAAGTTTCTGATCTAATATGAGTATCTTCTAGTCCCAGATACATGCTCGTGTCATCTGCAAATAGTTTGACAGTTTATTCGATATCGTTCACGATATCGTTTATACATATCAGAAACAATAAGGGTCCAAGACCTGAACCCTGAGGGACACCTGGTCTGTCATTTCTGACTGGAGGATGAAAACCTTGGATCAGAATATTGTCATTGTGTATGTCATCTGACAGCCAGGTCTCGGATAAGGTTATGATGTCATAATGACTAACTTCACACTGTAACAGAGAAATTTTATGGCGAAGACTATTCACATTCACATGAATAATTGATAACCCATCAATAAAATGCTCATCAACTGGCCCTGGATTAGGATGAACATCCCCAGCGAGTTGCAATAACAATAACGCAATAGATACCAGCAGCGAGAGAGGTTGGAAGCTGACAGTATTCACACATTTAGAGTGGGTATAAAGTTTGGCTTGGCGTCAGGCCTGAAACAATGTAATCTTCGGAAGAATAACAATCGTCTTTTAGATTATTCAGTATAACAAAACAGAAAAGTACTACAGATAAGACAGACGGCCATTTCATTAGTAATAGAAGCAGTGGTCTTACACAAGTGATTGTGACAAAAGACAATCTATACGTAGATAGTTTAAGTGCCCTGGTGTGGAATGTTCCGTTTCTGGCTCTGAACTGAGAAATAGTACACGTCATGTCACAGATCGAAGCAAAAAAGTCGAACAATGCAGAAACCAGAACCAGAACAATCTTACTTGGTTTGGCTAACTCGGCAATATTATTCACAATACAGAATGAAACATTTACGGTAACCCCCAATGTGTAGAAGAGGAAAAAACAAAAAAAAAAAAACAACAACCAAGTTTCCTGAGGATTGACCTTGGATTTGTTTTTACGGTGCAAAGTAGAACATTTGCAGTTGCCCCAAGAACGAGAAAAGAAAATATGTGCAATGAATAGCAATAAAGATAATAAATGATTCGATCCAAATCCATGGTTTTGTGAGGTCCGGGAAGGAAATCAACACAACATGAAAGTAATTGTGTACGTCACATAGAAATCAGCTGATAATTAATTGATACTGGCAACAATAAGTCAACATAGACTAACTCCACCTGCTTAGGAATATCACCACGACTCGAGTGATTCAACAAGGGAAAGCAACAACAGCAAACAGACGAACAAAACAAAAAAAAAACTATTTTCAAAAAATCACCATGGAATAACAACACCGACATTACCCTCCGATAGAATTAGAGGCATTAAACCTGACACCGGCAACAAAATCCCGATATCATCATCAGTTATAAAAAAAATAAATAAATAAATAAAAAATAAAAAATAAATGGAGATAATAACATTGACAATGGCGTTGGTTGCACATCACATGTTTAAACAGGCAACCATCGGGGAAAACAGCGAAACAGATGTCCTCATTTGTACTTGGAAATCAGTATCATGACATGCGCGTCAGTTTCCGCATGTCGTCCACTCACTGTCATTTTGCCCACATGCAGTGAATTGGCACTGGACGGTTCAATGTCGCCGTCCAGTTTCATCAGGCATACTCATCTCTTCATTCAGCGCCCTCGTTCACCATGCACACGCAC
>NC_134876.1:57941219-57956219 GCF_041734735.1 Babylonia areolata
TGTATGCCTCTTTGAGAGTGTGTGCGTGTGTGTGTGTGTGTGTGTGATGTGTGTGTGTGTGTATGCGCGCGCGCGCGTGTAAATGTATCTAAGCGTGCGTGCGTATGAGTGCAGGAGTGTGCGCGCAAGTGTATGTGCGTGTATTTGTGTAGGGGGGGGGGGGGGCACGTTTGTGCATGTATACATGTGTGTGTGTGTGTGTGTGTGTGTGTGTGTGTGTTAGTAAAAGAGGAAAGAACAGAAGGCCGGTTACCTAAGTGGATGGTGTGTGTGTGTGTGGTGGATTAGTAGGAAAGATAGAAGAGTACCTCACTGGTAAAACGAGGCTGTAAGTACGGGCAGTGGCCCGCAGCAGTAACATTTCCCTTTGACTTCCTTCCTCCACCGTGTACCGCGCGTTTCATGTCGCTGGCTCATAAACACAATTCTACGCTCTCTAAACGCTGCTTTGCTGGAGAGGATTATACCAACCGCACGGCACCGCACCTATGGAACAGAGCCGTTGCGTGGAATGAGCGTAAAGAAAGAAAGAAAAAAAAGAGAGATGGAGATAGACAGTCAAAGTTAAAATGTAAAAAAAAAAATGTTTTAATTGTCAGGCCTCTGGCCTACAACAGGAGTCACAAGCAAAA
The DNA here is from genome assembly GCF_041734735.1 of Babylonia areolata. Taxonomy (NCBI): domain Eukaryota; kingdom Metazoa; phylum Mollusca; class Gastropoda; order Neogastropoda; family Buccinidae; genus Babylonia; species Babylonia areolata. Next base: position 57,941,852 of record NC_134876.1, read on the forward strand.
TGTAGCATGCAAAATGTGTTCATTTACATATCTTTCAGGCTTTTTTACCCCATAAGATTTATATATTACACATATATATATATATATATATATATATATATATATATATATATATATATCGACAGTTTCAAGATTGTTTCAGTATTTTCACTAGCTAAGATAGAAGAAAATCTGGACCATGATGGGCTTCTGAAGTATTCATGAGGAGAGAGAGAGAGCCGAGAGAGAGAGAGAGAGAGAGAGAGAGAGAGAGAGAATGAATTCTTCTTCTTCCTCTTCCGCGTTCTCTGAATGAATGAATGAATGAATGAATGCTTAATTCATGACAGGCCAAGGCCTTTATATGAAAGGGGATGTAGCAAAACTATTCCGCCAAACGTAGTGGATTTTTGTTCGGTTGTTTGTTTTATTCCGCCAAGCATAGTAGTTGTATGAATCAGAACACACGATAATTCTTATACAAAATACTGTGAACATAACTCTGTGTGTGTGTGTGTGTTTGAGAGAGGGTGAGAGACAGAGAGAGAGACAGAGAGAAGCATGAGTTCTGTTCACTGTTCATGTCCACACGCTCGCTTTGTCTGCCGGCCGCTCACAGCATAACATGCAGCATGTTTCGGTGGACGTGTTTTTTGTTTTGTTTTGTTTTTTGTTTTTTTGCTGCTTGTGCTGTTTGTAGGGGAGCGTATCGTTGTGCCGCCGACCCGCTATGCCGCCGACTCGTTGTGCCGACCCGTTTACGGATTGTATTTTGTCACAAAAAAGTTTGTTTGGGACAAACATTGGTTGTTATGATCTTTTATTTCTTTTTGAGTGTGATTGGGTATGTGTCTGTGTGTGTGTATGTGTGTGTGAGAGAGAGAGAGAGAGAGAGAGAGAGAGAGAGAGAGAGATTGTTTGACAATGGGTCTGCGGTAATATGATTTTATTCCCTTTCGGTACCAGGGCATTTTACATTTGCAGTACATTGGAAGATTGTTTCCGCCATTTCCTTGTTTTGGGCTGTAGATACTAGTGGAGAAATGATCTGTACAAGAAACATTCCTTTAAAATTCGTTTCTAGCACACTTTTTTCTTTTTGCTTGTTATTGGTTTTGTTTCTCATTAAAAATGTAGAAAATTGAAAGTATTACCTTTGTCCTGAATACATATTTTTTTATCATTTAGTTTGCATTTGTACGAGCCCGCCTCTAAATGGCGAGTTTTAGTGTCATTCAGTGTTTACATCATACTATACGTCATTTGTGAAAACTGCTACTGTCATATATCACTTTTCACGCGCATGTGATGAAAAGCGAAAGGGAATAAAGCGGGATAGCGGCATAGCGGGTCGGCGGCATAGCGGGACGGCGGCATAACGGGTACCCCCCGTTTGTAGTCCTCTGTGTGTGTGTGTGTGTGTGTGTATGTGTGTGAGCGAGCGGATAATTCATGTTCAAGTGACTTAATGTCCTTGTCATTGCAGAATTTTTTTTTTTACCCAAGAAATTCCTAAATCTGTCTCTTTTACTTTTGGACAGTCGCGTTATTGATTGTGCAAAAAAAAAAAAAAAAAAAAAGGTCCTAGCAATCAGCGTAACTTCATTCGTTAGAAATCAGTTCGTTTCTTGAAAAACATATCCGTGTTATGATGATGATGATGATAATCATAATAATAATAATTATTATTATTATAACAATAATTATAATAAAGTGATGATAACGGAGACTGTTTGCTGCGCTGAGTCTTGCATCTTTGTACTTCCGTAAACCTTTTTGTTGTTGTTGTTGTTGTTGTTGTTGTTGTTTGATTATAGTGGTTTAGTGATCGAGTTGAAGGCCACATTTCGGCGCAGTGTTGTGTGTGTCCCAGAGAAAGGCACTTTACTCCGACCTCCCTTCACTCCCTCACTCCAGGTGCCAGTGGGTACCTGCCTTTTGGGGTTTTGGGGAAGGTTTTAGAACGGCCGAAGGAGTGGACTGGGCCCCCCGCCTTTTCATGCCCGGGCCCCAAGACACAGTAGATATGAATTAATTCACCGCCCACGATGGCCGTTAACAGCTATGGGACTTTTAATCTCTATCTTTTTAAGCGTATAGTGATGAATTGACTGTGCGCATGTTGTCATTGTACAGCCATGAAGGTTTTTTTTTTGTTTTTGTTTTTTTTTTGGTTTTTTAGGTGTGTGTGAGTCACAACACAGCAAGATCCTAGCACGGAAATTTGCGTGGCAATAAAACTGTCTGTGTTTGTGTGTCTGTTACCTACCAGGCCCAGCGTGGGTTAATTAAGGGGACATGCATTTTCCAAAAGGGAAAGGAAACTCCACCTCATCTTCGAAGTCAAAACTACCACGCTAACACAGCCGCCGCCACACGACATAGAGACAGAAAGAAAGACACAAAAAAAAAAAGAAAAAAAGAAGACCAACACAAAGAAAACACGTCGATTTTTGTTACGGTTTGACTATCCACTCACCACCACCCACCACCCACCACCACCACCACACGCAGATTCAATTCCCCTCTCTCCCTTCTCTTCCTTCCCCTACTCTACCGCTCCGTCACACTGTCTGTCTGAAAAGGTTGGAAGTGGAAGTTTGTCCCGTGCGGGGCGCCATACATCTTTTGCCCCCGCCAGGCAAAGGAAGGGGCAGACAATTAGCCGGGACTGATACAGCAGTGTTGGAGTTAAGCCACTTTGTCTGCAAGGCACGGCGGGATCATCTGCGGCTGGTTTATGGCCGGTAGGGTGGAGGTGGGGTGGGGTGGGGTGGGGTGAGAGAGAGAGAGAGAGAGAGGGGTTGTTTATTCATGTACAGGCCAAGGCTCCTTTTGAAGGGGTATGTGAACACACACACACACACACACACACACACACACACACACACAGAGAGAGAGAGAGAGAGAGAGAGAGAGAGAATCTAATAGGTATTATTTTCTGAGCGCAATAGAGTAAGCAAGACAGTGCTGCTTTTTTCATCCAGCCCTCGAAGGGGAAACAGTAAAATAAAATAAAGTGGGGGTGGGGGCTCGGGGGGGGGGGGGGGAGTCATTATATTAATACAACATGCACATTCTAATCATTGATACATGAATGGTAATTTGGCACTTACAACACTACATAGTTAAAGGAGAATGAGAGGAGAGAGAGAGAGAGAGAGAGGGGGGGGGGGCTAGGAGGAAACCTCTGGGTTTTTTTATATTTTTGTTTTATTCCAACTCTCTCTCTTTCGCCTGTTTCAAGTCGAGGCACACACTAACAAGAAAACAATAAGGACTGCATGGACAGGGTATGTTGTTTTCTGTTTTTTTTTGTTTTGTTTTTTTTGTTTTTTGAGGGGGGCGTGGGGGTGGTACAGTATGTCTATAATGCGATGACAGTGATAGTGGTCGTCGTTTCTGGTATTTGAAGTAGTACGTAGTGGTAGTAGTCGTAGTTGTAGTAGTAGTAGTAGTAGAAGAAGTAGTAGTTGTAGTAGTAGCAGCCGTAGTTGTAGTATTGTCTTGTCTTGTCTTGTATTACTTTTTGTTTTTGTCACAACAGATTTCTCTGTGTAGTAACAGCAATTAGCAGCAGAAGTAGTAGTAGCAGTAGTCGCAGCAGTAGTGGCAGCTACAGCATCAGCAGTTGTAATAGTAGTAACAGTAATGAGCAGTAGTAGCAGCAACAGTAGTAGTGGCAGCAGCAGCAGCAGTAGTAGTAGTAGTAGTTGTTGTAGTAGAATAGTCGCAGTTAATGTTGAATAGGTACGTGAGAAGCACCATGCTTCTTTCAGACAATTACAGCAGACATTTCAGTGTGGAGATTTACGAGAAATCGAGCATTCCGTTGTATTTTGTTCTGTTTTTGTTTCAACCGGAAAGGATTTTAACCCTTTCACCGCCAGTCAATTTAGAGTACAAAATTCCCTTGTGGTATAAGCACAGAAAAGACAGTAGCTAAGAATAGCTGGGGATTCCCCCCCTGCGATGTATTGAAAATATGGCCTATCCTACCACCGAACATTAAGAGCAGTAGGTTCATGGATAACAGACCAATGAATGGTCATCTCTCAGTGACATGGGTCCTCTACCACGCCTGTGCATAAATGCGAGCTTGGCGGTGAAAGGCTTGACAGATCCTGTGATAACGCGTTGAAAAGACATAAGTCAGTCCTGTGTGTTTACACATTTAGATGTTGAACTACATCTTATCTTGCATTACCTTACCTTTCTTTTACCTTACCTCACTGGGGTTTTTTCCTCTTGGCTTCTCTTGCATTCATGCATGTCTGTCACTCACTGTCTCTGTGACAATTTCTGCCCCCTTGTCTGAAACGCTTGACTGGACATTAAAATCTTTGTCTTGTCCTGTCAATTTCATCTTCTTCTTCTTCTTCTTTTGTTGCTTGTTTTTGTACTACTTCTTCTTCTCCTTTTTCTTCTTCATCTTCTGCTTTTGTCTGTCTGCCTGTTTGTCTGTCTGTTTGTCGGTCGGTCGGTCGGTCTTCTGTTTCTGTCTGCCTGCCTGTCTGCCCCTCTTGTCTGTCTCTTTCTGTCTGTCTTTCCTTCTCTCAGTCTCTGTCTCTTTATCTCCATTCCCATACTTTCTCTCCATCCCTCTTCCATCCATCCCGACTCTTATCCCCCTCTCTCTCTCTAGCCCTCCCCTCTCACCTCCCTCCCCCCCTCTCTCTCTAGCCCTCCCCTCTCACCTCCCTCCCCCCTCTCTCTCTAGCCCTCCCCTCTCACCTCCCTCCCCCCCCCTCTCTCTCTAGCCCTCCCCTCTCACCTCCCTCCCCCCCCTCTCTCTCTAGCCCTCCCCTCTCACCTCCCTCCCCCCCCTCTCTCTCTAGCCCTCCCCTCTCACCTCCCTCCCCCCTCTCTCTCTAGCCCTCCCCTCTCACCTCCCTCCCCCCCCTCTCTCTAGCCCTCCCCCTCTCACCTCCCTCCCCCCCTCTCTCTCTAGCCCTCCCCTCTCACCTCCCTCCCCCCCTCTCTCTCTAGCCCTCCCCTCTCACCTCCCTTCCCCCCTCTCTCTCTAGCCCTCCCCTCTCACCTCCCTCCCCCCTCTCTCTCTAGCCCTCCCCTCTCACCTCCCTTCCCCCCTCTCTCTCTAGCCCTCCCCTCTCACCTCCCTCCCCCCCTCTCTCTCTAGCCCTCCCCTCTCACCTCCCTCCCCCCCCTCTCTCTCTAGCCCTCCCCTCTCACCTCCCTCCCCCCTCTCTCTCTCTCTAGCCCTCCCTTCTCACCTCCCTCCCCCCTCTCTCTCTCTAGCCCTCCCCTCTCACCTCCCTTCCCCCCCCCTCTCTTTCTAGCCCTCCGCTCTCACCTCCCTCCCCCCCCCTCTCTCTCTCTCTCTCTCTTATTCGTGTGTTGTGAGCGTAGCGTGCGTGCTTGCGTGTCGTGTTTGTGTATCCGCGTATCCATCGAGGTATGAAGTGCATGATGAATCTGTCTAGCAGAACAAAGATAAGTTTCGCTGGCAGCTTTTCCTTTTCTGTTTTTTTCCCCCCCAGTCAGTGGATTACCACAAAGACGGGGTGATTTCTGTCATCGTCAGACTAAAATATCGAAGTCACGCTGCACCGCCAGACAGTAGAGTTGGTAATTACCTTTTCCTTTTCTCCCTCCCCCCCCCCCCCCCCCCCCCCCTTTTTTTTTTTTTTTTTTTTTTTTTTTTTACGGAGAGAGAGACATGAGCAATATTTCCGTCTGGAATTGACTTGAAAAGTTAAAAGTGGATTATTATTTTCGATTTCTTCTGCTAACCCCCTCCCCCCAAAAAAACAATCAAAAAAAAAAAAAAAATAAAAAACAAAAACGACAACCCAACAAACAACAAAAAAAAACCCAACCAAACAAACAAACAACCAAAAAAACCGGGGTGGGTGGGGTGGTTTTTGTTGTTGTTGTTTTGATATTGATGATGAAGAGGGAGGAGGATGACGATGACGATGCAGCTGTGGAGGTTCATTGTTTGGAGTCTTAACTGACTCCCTCTGCTACCGGTTCCTTCTTCAACAGATGACGACGGTCAACAGTAATGCTTCCTAGAGTGATCTCTGATCAACACGAAGAACAATGTTCACGTGCCTGGAAGGGAGGAGGCTGGGGCGTGGTGACGTCACGCCCCACCACACATCTGGACAAAGTAATTGGAACTCCGTTTGGAACTGTGTGGTCCCCCCAAAAAACTATGTAGACAATCTGGAAATTGGTTGGGGCGGCAAGGTACCCCTCCCCCCCCCTCCCCCCTCCCCCCGGGCCCCAACGTCTTCAGAAGTTTGGAATTGCATTTGTCTTGTTAGGCGCTGGTATTGTAGGGGTGTTTGGAATATCATTGGGGCGACGAGATTATAATTATATAGCCTACAGACGTTTGAGAATGGAGTGGAGGATAGACGTGTTCGTGGAACAGTTTCCTCCCGTTCACTGACATACTGTTTTACCTGGGCTTTTATTTAATCCATGGTAAGTTTTACTTTTGTGAATGTTTGAATTGGTGGTGCGAGGTGTATGTGTGTGTGAGAGAGATAGAGAGAGAAAGACACAGACAGAGACGGAGAGAAACACAGAGTGAGGCACACAGAGAGTGCACAGTGTCTGAGAGAGAGGGCGTGTGGCAATGTGTGTATGTCCGTGTGCTGCAAGTTCCTGGTTGTCAGCTCTGTCTCTCTATTTCTCTGTCTCTCTCTGTGTCCCTTTCTCTCTCTCTCTCTCTCTCTGCCTCTGTGTGTGTGTGTGTGTGTGTGTGTGTGTGTGTGTGTGTGTGTGTGTCTTTCTCTCTGTGTGTGACTCTCTGTTTCTTCTCAACTCTCTGTCTGTCTGTCTGTCTGTCTTTCGCACCCCCAACCCCCTTTTTTGTCTCTCTCTTTTTTGTGTGCATATTCATGTGCGTGCGCGTGTGCGTGCGTGCGTGCGTATGTGCTTGCTTCCTTGCTTGCGTTCGAGAGGACTTGCGAAGAGCGAAGAGCTCATTTCCGCGATCCGTGACCCGCACAAACTGCCAGACTATTGTCAGCCCACGAGAGAGCTTCGATCTCCGCGGCACTGTCTTGCCCTTTCGCGGGGGGGGTAAAAAGAAGCCTCTTGTTGTCCTCTTCATTTAATTTCCCAACAACACGTATGATGTGGGGGGCGGTTTTTTTGTTTGTTTGTTTGTTTTTAATTTTCTTCTCACTACCTCTTCTGTCCATCAGATCACTGGAAGGCAAAGAATGAAAGAGGACTACTAAGGCTGTCATCGGGTCTAACTCATTCATTCCGCCACAGGTCCAAGCAATGTGTTTTGGCACCCTTGCACATATTTTATTCATTGTGTTTCACGTGCATGCCCCAGAAAATGCTTGGCCATCAAACGAAGGCTTGAGTTTAACGACCGATAGGCTGGCGCTCCTTTAATAGTCAGGTTGTTCAGGACTTGGGGCCTTGGATCGGTGAAGGTTGTGTGTTACTCGATGGGGGATGAGTCTTCATGGCTAACAAAACTGGTTTTTCGATCTGTCGGCTGTGTGTGCAAACGAGTAGGAAAAGGGAATGCAACTCTTGAAATAACTTCCGGTTGATGTACTGGGATTTGAGCGCAGTTCGGATAGTTTCGAAGACATTTTTTTCTTCTTCTTTTTTTTTCGGGGGGAGAGGGGGGCGTGGAGGGGCGGGGGGAAGGGGGGGGCTAGGGAGAGGGGTGGGGGAAAGTTTTATTTATGGTCATGGCTAGAAAGTCATATTCACTACATCAGCAAGAATTAACTGTCTGAGATGGGCACAGTAACTTCAATCCTGGCAATGCTTTCATTTAAAACGATTGCGTACTGTCTTTGTAAACATTGACAGTTCACCTCGATAACAACAGTTTCTTTACTGTCTGAATCCCATCTAGCAGTGGTCTGGCACTGGTACCACCACCCCAAAAACTCTCCCCGCCACCACCACCCCGTCCATAACCCCCCCCCCACACACACACACACACACACACACCCTTCCACACTACCGGGCCCTCCCCCCCCCTCACCCGTCCCCCAAGACAGCAGCACAGCGTTGTTTGATGTCCCTGCTGCCCGCAGGTCTTTGAATTCAGGGGGGTGGGGAAGGCAAAGGTTAGACAGGGGGGCAGCGCTCGTGCACAAACAAACTGGCGTCTCCGTGGGGGGACTGTTGTTGTACCCAGGTGCGGGGGTGGGCGGGTAAAAAAGTGGGGAGTGGGGGTGGGGAGAGAAACAAAGACGACAGAAGTCCACTTCTTCTTCTTCTTCTTCTTCTTCTTCTTCGTGGTCACAGGTGGGATACGCTTGCGTTTACCCCCCTTTTTTTTCTTTCTATTTTTTAAGGCAATTTAATCTCGCGAGATTGGAATGGTTGGTGTGCGAAGGGGAGAGGGATGGAAGGTGGAAAGGTGAGGAGATGGAAGAAACAGTTGGAGAAGAAGATAAAGAAAGGAGAAAAAGAAACGCCACGAGTCACGGCCGGTTCTAAACCCGGCGCAGGTGCAGAAACTGAAAGATGATGGAAGTCTTCTTCAAGGTTATTGAAGGATGATAACAGTAATCATGCCGGTTTTCGTGCTCACTGCAAGAAATGTGTTACATGACCCCGAGAGGAAAGGTTAAAAGGAAAAGTCTTGGGGGGAAAGAAGAGAAATAATATAGGCTTTGTTTTCCTTTCTTCATCATCTCTTTTTTTTTTCCATGAGAGTGTCGTCTTTCATATGTCGTAAAGCTTATGACAGTCAGATCCAGCGTTGTTGCTGAAATTAAAACGATGGCTATCTCGGAGGTTTTCCGGAAGAAAAAACAAAAACTACAGAAAATTAATCATTGTGGTAGGGAAGAGGAGGGGGCGGGAGGGGGGGGGGAGACTTGGAAATGACACAAAGCGATTGTAATATCAGGGTGCTTTGACTGAAATAGACACACTAATTGTGTGGAAATGACACAAAGCGATTGTAATACCAGGGTGCTTTGACTGAAATAGACACACTAATTTGACAAGGCTTGATGAAAATATTTGCAAGTATAATTTAAGTTACGATACGATTTGGTGAATAAATACGGTAATTGGACTGCTGGGGGAAATGTGCTGCGAAACAATGTTAAAAATCAAATCACCTAGAGGTTCACAAGGAGAATGCAGAAACCATTTTTTTTTAACCAATGTCGGAAGTTACATTATGATAAATGATGGGGTGTGGCTGAGTTCCCGGCGTCAACAAGGCTGAAAGATACCAACAGCTGCAGTGCTGGTTAAGAAATCTTAGCAACAATTCCCCTCCCTCCCCCCCCCCCCCCCCCCGTCCCCAAAGACGCATCCGACGGTGACGTGGATGATTCTGGACTGTGTGTGTGGTCCCAGTCTTCCCATAGCACACTGAGCTCTGAATAGGAGACGGTCACCCCCCTCCCCCCAGCCCCCCCCCCTACCTCCCCGCCCACCACCACCACCACCTCCCCCCCATCAAACAACAACAACAACCCTCTGGTGGGGTTCGAACCTGCGGCCTCTCAGTCGTCAATCGGCGACGCTAACCACTTCACCATAGCCGCTGGTAAAGTTGAATCTTCAGCCCTGCTTGTACTTCGACACAGGCGCCGTGGATAATAATTATTACGCCTGGGTGAAAACGCCGGCAGGACCTACAGGGAGCGTTATTTATGACGGCAGAGTATGTAGTGTAGTTTGGCTTGAAACCAAGCGCATAATGTACACACACACACACACACACACACACACACACACACACACACACACACACACAAGACTAAACACGTTAATCTTCGACAACTGACTAACTCAGAAAGACGACATGATTAGGGGTGGGCTATTAATCTTCTCGAGTGGTCTGCGGTTTTGGTTTTGTTGTGACAGTAACAAAGTTGCCCCCCATGAAAGCCACTTGAACTTCGCTTCTCTGTTGGTTCTTTCGTATTCATGTACGTGGTACGTTGCACGAGGGGGGGGGATGGGTGTGTGAGGTATGGGCCACTTGTTGCTATCTGACCTGTGTGTACGTGTGTACGTGTGTGTGTGTGTGTGTGTGTGTGTGTGTGTGTGTGACTCGACTCGACTTCGACTCGGCTTGACTTCATTTACTGTGTGTGTGTGTGTGCGCGCGCGCGCGCGTGTGTGTGTTTGCGTGTTTGTGTGTGTGTGTGTGTGTGTGTGTGTGTGTGTTTGCGTGTGTTTGTGTTTGTGCGTGCGTGTGTGTGTGTGTGTGTGTGTTTGCGTGTGTTTGTGTGTGTGTGTGTGCGTGCATAAGTTCGTGCTCGTATGTGTGTGAGTTCATGTAAGTCTGCATTGAATGATGGGTGATGTTGGTAAGAATTGTATGTTTTAGTGCACGAATCGACACATTGCCTTCGCACGGGCTGTTTTAGACTGATGATATTCGCATCTGATCAAAATGCTGGTCCAGAACTATTTTGTGGCATTTAAACGGTCTGTACCGGCTACCGCGCTCGTGCGCGCGCGAGTGTGTGTGTGTGTGTGTGTGTGTGTGTGTGTGTGTGTGTGTGTGTGTGTGCATGCGTGGGGGGAGAGGTGTGGGACGGAGGGGGGTGTATAAGTGTGTCTGAGAAAGATATACAGACAGATATGTAGAGAGAGAGAGTGGGGGTGGGGGAAAGAGAGAGAGAGAGAGGGTGGGGGTACTAGTGTTTGTCCAGCAATACAGCAGGGTGGAGTTTAGAGACAGAGAGACAGACAGAAAGATAGATACGTAAAATATTTACGGAGCAGCTCTAGTTTACGAAGCTGTCAAGGAAGGGTCGGGCTGGTGGGAGCCGTGTGGATGAGACGGGGGGAACTGGGTAGTGAGGGAGGAGAGGTGCGGGGGGTTGGGGAGGGAGGTTGGGGACCGGGGGGTGGGGGGGGGGGGACACGAAAGAGAAAAAACACGAAGTGTAGCAGACTGGAGACATCACCCACCCACGTGGGCTTCTTTGGTTAACCCTATTGCTTTCAACCAATCCACCGCCCCAAACAATAGGAAGAGTTTACCTGCCGAATATATGCGTTTGCAACAGGGTTAAGTAAAACCCGTCATCATAAGAGAGAGTCGATGACCTTTCTCGCCCCCGCCTCCCCCTTCCTCAACCCCCTAGCCCCAGCCCCCGCCCTCACCCCCGCCCCCGCCCAAGGTCGTGCGGTGAAACCTCGCAACAACGTAACGCGCATGGAAAAAGAAAAAAAAAAGCGAAAAAAACGAAAAAGAAAGGAAATAAAAAATAATTCTAGTTTTACAGTTCCACATGTAAGGTAACCCGATCACGCCAAAAGTCGTGTTTGTTGTCGGTCGGTCCCCTGTATGACTTTGACAAACAGTACCGTGGTTGCGGGGAAGAAGAAGCATGTCTGGGCGGGCGATAATGGTGGTGGTGGTGTTGTTTTTTTAATTAAAAAATTATATATATATATATATATATATATATATATATATAGTTGTTGTTTTTTTACCGGCAATGATGCGGATGGACATCGCATCATGACTTCTTCAAAAGACGAGTCTGTCTGTTCAGGACCGGTGTAACAGCCACAAACTACCGTCCCCCCCCCCCTCTCCCCCCACCGACTCTCTCTGCTGGGTTTATTTATTTACCATGGTGTCAGTCATTCTGGGCTGGTCTCGAAATCTTCCCCCCTCGGGTCAATTGTGGCTGGTAAAATATTTACCCCTCATCCCCTCCTTTTCTTGCTAGAAGTGAATTGATCTATTGAAAACAAAGATAATTATTGAAAAACGAAAGGGGGGTGGGGGGTGGGGGGTGGGCGTTTTGGGCTAGCCTTTTGTGACCATACCACCAACCGTCCTCTCTATTATATCTTAACTGACGCAAACATAGGGTAGTTCTACTTTATTAGCTTGTATTGACTTTAAAGCTATAGACAAGCGAGTTGCGGACAGCCAGTTGCCATCAGCCTGATACAGCAACACAGCTGCTGTCAACTTGATACACAATACGGCGGAAGACACGATATTATTGAGATTCACGCTTCCAACATAATTGAAGAGTTCCGTCCCTTGGACCAGCCATCCGTCTCATCTGTCTGCACGTGACAAATAAAAAAACAAAAAACCCACCTGAGTTTTGAACGGCTGGAGACGGCTGGTTGCCAGTGTCAACACTTACCGCCGAGAATCGCGCTATATGACGTGCACACTGACGGGCGCAATAGCCGAATGGTTAAAGCGTTGGACTTTCAATCTGAGGGTCCCGGGTTCGAATCACGGTGACGGCGCCTGGTGGGTAAAGGGTGGAGATTTTTACGATCTCCCAGGTCAACATATGTGCAGACCTGCTAGTGCCTGAACCCCCTTCGTGTGTATATGCAAGCAGAAGATCAAATACGCACGTTAAAGATCCTGTAATCCATGTCAGCGTTCGGTGGGTTATGGAAACAAGAACATACCCAGCATGCACACCCGCGAAAACGGAGTATGGCTGCCTACATGGCGGGGTAAAAACGGTCATACACGTAAAAGCCCACTCGTGTGTATACGAGTGAACGCAGAAGAAGAAGAAGACGTGCACACAGTACTCGGTCAGTTGCTGGCAGCACCTGGCTGTGCCTTGTGTGAACTTAGCCAAGTTTACCTCAACGGGTCCTTTCATGCAAGTCTACAATGACCCCCATATACCTTTGGAGGGGAGTGGGGGTGTGGAGGTGGGGGGGTGAAATCCAGCTAGGAAGGGGTTAGTTCTGGGCAGTTGATGATTCCGGTTAGTCTGCATAGATCCCGGGGGGTGAAAAGGAACCGGGGTGCGAATAATTATACTCCCACACCGGTACTGGGTCTGTGCCCGGACTGTGATAAATACCAGTGGCGGGGGGAGAGGTTGGGGGGGGGGGGGGGAGCTGGGGTGGCATTTATTTTAGCAGCTGTCACAGCCTCTCCCTGGCTGTCTCCTAGTCGCTCTTTGTAAAAACCCACCACCACCGCCATCACCAAACTCCCATGTAAAGTCTAGAGTTTGGAGGAGTAGAAATAAACCATTAAACAAATGATGTCCCCTCTTCAACTGCTCTTTCCCTCCAAACAACTCTTGTCTCAGTGACTCCGTTTGTCTGTCTGTCTGTCTGTCAACCTCTGTGTGTCTGTGCACCTGTGCGTCTGTCTGTCTGTCATGTGTGTGTCTGTGTCTGTGTTTGCGTGTATATGTGTGCGCGACTGAAACCTGACTGAATGACACAGGAAACGAATGATGAGCTCCAGGTGGCAGCTGTCCGTCTGCTGTACCCAGGTAGCCAGCATGTTGTGTAACTGACTCCGCGTTTGTAAAGCGCTTAGAGCTTGGTCTCTGTCCAGGATAGGCGCCCTGTTACTGAGTGTCCACATCATCATCATCATCATCATCGTCATCATCATCATCATATAAGGAGCTGAGGAACTCACCAGGGCGACAACTGCCACTCCGGTTGTGTTCATGAAACAATCCAACCAATACACGGGATCACCATTTGCCGGTGACAATAATGGAAATGAGCTTAATAATGATATAATGAAAATGCACCCCCGTGTTCCGATGTTTGTCTGTCTTTTTTTTAGGCCTTGTTGATAAAGAGCACAGACACACTCAGAGACACAGACACACACACACACACACACACACACACACACACACACACATTCCAACACACACACACACACACACACACACACGCACGCACGCACACACACACACACACACACACACACACACACACACACACTCACACACACACACACGCGCGCGCGCACGCACGCGCGCGCGCGCACACACACACACACACTTAAGTACCCGACAATTAAACATCAACTGGAGAGAAATGAGAGGGCGTGTGAACGAGAGAGAGAGAGAGAGAAGGGAAGAGAGAGAGAGAAGGGAAGAGAGAGAGAGAGAAGAGAAAGAGATGGGGGACATGGGGGCGGGGGGGGGGGGGGGGGGGGGGGGGAGGAGGAGGAGCGCAGCGGCTCTTTTGATCTTCTTCCAAACATCTTTTACGATGGCCCGCAATTGAAGACCACACGTCGCATTGAGCGCAGTTTATATCGTCATGACTTTCTCCCTTCTTTGTGTCCCCAGCAGCTCAGACCAATATCGTCGGCGACGACGACGACGACGACGACGATGAAACACACACACACACACACACAGAGAGAGAGAGAGAGAGAGAGAGAGAGCCTACGCCATTAACGTCTTTGTGGCGACAATTGTTGGGGGGGGGGGGGGGGGGGGCAAGCTTTTGCACACAAAGAGGCAGCGAGAAACTAAACGATAATGTTCCCATCTGGCTTAATCTGTAAAGCCATAACGCGAGAGGTTCGTTCCCATTGGATAGCGCCTCTCCTCCTTCTTGTCTACAGTGACGCGAAGGTCGCAGTTGTAGACTCCTCCAGTGCTCGTAGCGGCCTGTTCAAAGCGCAAGTTGG
>NC_134876.1:57963719-57966219 GCF_041734735.1 Babylonia areolata
CGGTGCTGTGTCGCTTATTCAGCGTTTTGCCCTCTACATCCGTCTGAAATAAATAAAGATATATATATATATATATATATATATATATATATATATATATATATAATAAACCATTGCGTGTCCGCGGATTTGTCATATTTCCTGTCGTAAAAGAAGAAGGAAAAACAACAGCAACACACACACACACACACACACACACACACACACACACACACACACGAAACCCGTCGCCAACGTAGCCACCCACAAAGTCTCCTACGCGTAACTTTCTTCTGAATCATAGTTGTTTCTTCTTCTTCTTTCCTTGTCGTCTTCTTATGTGTCTTCGTGTCTCTGCATTATTCTCTTTTCTCTCATGAAGCCCCAAATAATTGTTTGGTTTTTTTCGTTTTCGCTGTTTGGCTAATGGCGTGTTGAATTGTTCTATGAGTATGAGCTTGATGTATAACGAGGACAGGTTATATTTAGACTAAGAGCCGCTGGCCAAAACTTGTCAATCCTTGAGCATTCACGATCAATCATTCTATCTCTTTCGGCGCCTGTCTCTCATCCTACTCCTTTCCCGTGCATCTGTGTGTGTCTGTGTGTGTGTGTGGGGGGGGGGATGGAGGGGGGCGTGGGGTGTGTGTGTGTGTGTGTGTGTGTGTGCGTGTGTGTGTGTGTGTGTGTGTGTGTGTGTGTGTGTGTGTGTGTGTGTTTGTGTGCGTGTGTGTGTGCTTCCGCGCGCGCGCGCGCGTGTGTGTGTGTGCGTGTGTGCGTGCGCGTGTGTGTGTGTGTGCGTGTGTGTGTTTGTGTTTGTGTGTGTGTGTGTGTGTGTGTGTTTGTTTTGTTTTGTTTATTGTGTGTGTGTGTGTGTGTGTGTGTGTGTGTGTGTGTGTGTGTAATCATATCTCACTCTTTCTTACTGTCTCTGTCTCTCTCCCTGTGTTTGTCTCTGTCTATCAGTCTGTCTATCTGTCTGTATGTCTGTCTGTCTCTCTGTCCGTTTGTCTGTCTCCCTCCCCTGCCTCCCCTCCCTCCCTCTCTCTCTCTCTCTCTCTCTCTCTTTGTCTGTATCTCTGTCTCACTGCTGTGGTATATGATTTATGTTTATCGTGGTTATTATGGTGAGAGGTGCCTCTTTCCCTGTCTCAGAAAAGCGCGCGGGGGTACAAATAATCATAGTGCTGTCAGCTGTGTTGACAAGCCGGGTGGGGGGGATTGGGGGACGGGGGCCCGGGGGGGGGGGGGGGGTCAGGGGGGGGGGGGGGGGCGAGATGGAAATGTATGTTCTCTGCGTGTAAAGACAGAGAGCGAGCGGTATGGGTGGTCCTCCCCCCTCCCCATCCCCCCCGGTCCATTGTGTGTGTGTGTGTGTGTGTGGCTGTGGCTGTGCCTGTATGCCTTTGTGTTTGTTTTATGCGTGTGTGCATGCGTACGTGCGCGCACATCTGTGTGTGTATGTGTGTGTACGATGCGAGCGCGTGCGCGTCTGTGTGTGTGTGTGTGTGTGTGTGTGTGTGTGTGTGTGTGTGTGTGTGTGTGTGTGTGTGTGCGTGCGTGTGTGTGTGTGTGTGTGTGTGTGTGTAGGGGGGGGGGTGTGCTCGTGCGTACATGCGTTCGAGCTTCTCTGTGTGTGCGTGCGCGCGCGAGCGTGCGTGTCTGTGTGTGAGTGTGTGTGTGCATGCGTGTGTTTGTGTGTGTCTGTGTGTGTGTGTGTATGTGTGTGTGCGCACACGCTCGTACGTACCAACGCGCTTTTACGTGTGTCTGTCTGTCTGCATGCGTGCGTGCGTGCATTAGAGATACAGAAACACACACGGACAGTATGACACAGAAAGTTTTTTTTTTGTTTTTGTTTTTAAACTTACTTTTCTTTCCCCAGAAATCACAAAACGCACAATCTCTCTTGGCAAAAAACAAAACCTCTGATACAAAAGCAACAGAAGTAAATCAAATAAATGGAAGCTTTCATCATGTGAAGAAGAACATTCATGCCCAAGGAGAAGAAAAGGAAAAGAAAGGGGGGGGGGGAAGAAAGAAAGTAGAAAAAGAAAGAAAGAAAGAAAGAAAGGAAGAAGAAGCATGAACAATGCCAGTGGGCCACCCTCAGCGGCTGAAAAGAATGACTGTGGCCGCTACACACGTCAGTGCTAAAACAAAGCGAAGGAAAACAACAGAAAAATGATATAGTCATCACTCTTCAGACCGTCCAACACACACACCTCCGTCAAGAAGCGTTTTGTTTGCAGCTTTTAGAAAGGAAGGGAGGAAAGAAGGAAGGAAGGAAGAAAACAGGGAAGAAAGAAAGAGACCAGGGTGAAAGAAAGGAAGGAAAGAAGGAAGAAAGAAAACAGGGAAGAAAGAAAGAGACCAGGGTGAAAGAAAGGAAGGAAGGAAGGAAGAAAGAAAACAGGGAAGAAAGAAAGAGACCAGGGTGAAAGAAAGGAAGGAAGAAAGAAAGAAAACAGGGAAGAAAGAAAGAGACCAGGGTGAAAGAAAGGAAGGAAGGAAGAAAGAA
>NC_134876.1:57986219-57991219 GCF_041734735.1 Babylonia areolata
TAAAAGGGAGAGAGAGACAGAGACAGAGGGAGACAGAGACAGAGAGACAGAGAGAGAGGGGGGTGTAAAAGGGAGAGAGAGACAGAGACAGAGAGAGACAGAGAGACAGAGAGAGAGGGGGGTGTAAAAGGGAGAGAGAGAGAGACAGAGGGAGACAGAGACAGAGAGACAGAGAGAGAGGGGGGGGTAAAAGGGAGAGAGAGAGAGAGACAGAGGGAGACAGAGACAGAGAGACAGAGAGAGAGGGGGGGTGTAAAAGGGAGAGAGACAGACAGACAGACAGAGGGGGGGGTGTAAAAGGCAGAGAGAGACAGAGACAGAGGGAGACAGAGAGAGAGGGGGGGGGGGAGAACGAAAGACACAGGGATATAGAAATTCGTGAGGGTGGGGGAGAGAGGGGAGCTGTACTGTGTCTGCACACACATACACACACATACACACACACACACGCGCGCGCACACACACACACACACACACACACACACACACACACACACACACACACACAGAGAACAAAGAGACAGAGAGACAGAGACAGGGAGAAAGACAGACAGCAAGGAGTGAGACACAGGAGAGAGATTGGGGAGACAGACAGAGAAAGAACGAGAAAAGCACACAGATAGGTGAAAAGAGAGAGAGAGAGAGAGAGAGAGAGAGAGAGAGAGAGAGAGAGAGAGAGAAGGCAAGACAAGACAAGACAATGATTTATTTGTTAAGCCTCCGGCCCATAAGAAACGGGAGTGGGCCACTAACAAAAATATTACATAATGAATCAAATAATGTAGACAGACAGACAGAGAGTGAGAGTGAGAGAGAGAGATAAAGAGAGACAGACAGAGACAAAGACAGAGAAAGAGAGAGACAGAAACAGAGAGAGAGAGAGGGGGGGGGGGATTCGAAGCAGCGCAGTGAGGGAAGTTGTGAGGGACTGTGCGAGGGGGCCGGGGAGAGGGGGGGGGGAGAGGGATGAAGAGAAGAAAGGGAGGATGGGTGGTTGGTTTGAGGAGCTCAGTGCCAGAAACATCCATCCAGGACAAAACACGGTCCACAGAGCATGGAAACAGGGAGAGGGGAGGGGGGGCAGCACATCTTTGCAAACAGAAAGCATTGTCATGAGTCACGGGATCAGCCACAACTGTATACATACATGTTTATTTAAAAAAAGAAAAAAAGGAAAAAGAATATACAAAAAAAAAAAAAAAAAAAATTGAGAGGGATTAACGAACCGGGTGAGTATCGACATGGGGGGTGGGGGGGGAGTACCAGGGGAGTATCGACACGGGGGAGTATCGACACGGGGGAGTATCGACACGGGAGTATCGACACGAGGGAGTATCGGCACGGGGGAGTATTGACACGGGAGTATCGACACGGGGGAGTATCGATCGACACGGGGGATTAACGAGCCGGGGGAGTATCGACACGGGGGAGTATTGACACGGGGGAGTATCGTTCGACACGGGAGAGACATGGGGGAGTATTGACACGGGGGAGTATCGGCACGGGGGAGTATCGATCGACACGGGGGAATATTCACACGGGGGAGTATCGATCGACACAGGGGATTATTCGCACGGGGGAGTATCGACACGGGGGAGTATCGATCGACACGGGGGAGTATCGACACGGGGGAGTATCGACACGGGAGAGTATCGACACGGGGGAGTATCGATCGACACAGGAGAGTATCGATCGACACAGGAGAGTATCGACACGGGGGAAGTACTGGCACGGGGGAGTATCGACACAGGAGAGTATCGACACGGGGGAGTATCGGGCTGACCCCGGCGGAGTGTGTGTGTGTGGGGGGGGGGGGGGGGGAGGTGGACGTTACGGAAGTTTTGGGGGGGAGGGAGGGAGGAGGCATGACAGATAACGAAGCGTTAAAAATCTGTCGTTTTTGATTAATGCAATCACACATCATAATTCCGAGGGGAAAAAACGGACATTTAATTTATTTACTTTTTTTTTTTTTTTTTTTACGTTTGAATGTGACACTTGGAAAGGGGTGGGAAGGTGTAGATAGTTGGAGTGGGGACGGAGGGCATGAGGGGGTGGGGGGGGGGGTGGGGGTAACGGTGGGAAGGAATGGATGAATGGGGGGGTTCCTTTACTTTTTATATTCTTCTGGTGTAGCCGGATGGTTAGGATGCGTATCTGCCAATACAGCGTCCTGGGGAGTCTGGGTTCGATTCCCGCTCTAGCCCTTTCTCTCAAGTTTGACTGGAGAATCAAAATGTAGCGTCTGGTCATTCGGGGAGGCGGGGCGGGGTGGGGTTGGGGGGGGTGGGGGGCAATCAGACGATAAACCGAGGTCCCGTGTGCAGCTCGCACTTGGCGCACTGAAAAAAAAAAGAAACCATGGCAACTAAAGAGTTGTCCTGTGGCAAAAAAAAAAACCCAAAAAAACCACACCAAAACAAACAAAAAACAAAACAAAAACAACAACAAATCTATAGAAGAAATCCTCTGTAATAGGTACACAAAAAATACGTTTACATACACTCAAGGCCTAACTAGCGCGTTGGGTTATATGCTGCCTATTGTGAGGTATCTGCCAAAACAGATTTGGTGTAACGTATATGAATTTTGTGACACCTCCTCCGTATTGAGAAACTGAACACGAAAACGATGTTGAAAAGCGCGATTTGGGGGGGGTGGGGGGGTGGGGGGGATGAGTGGGGGTAGCTTGGCGGGTGGTGGGGTGGAGGATGTTTGGAGCTTGTCAAGCTGCGAGCTATACACGCACGGTAGCCAGCCAACACACGGTCTGACCCATTGTCAGCATCCCTTCATCTCCCCTCTCCCTCCCTTCCCCCCCCCCTCCAGCCCGCCACCCACACCCACCTCCCACCCCTCTCGTCCACAACCCCCCCCCCCCTTACCCCCTCCCCACCATTCTGCGTTTCAGCACGTCATTGAGAGGAGAGGGGGGAGGAGGAGGATGGGGGTGTGATGGGACGAAAAGGGGGTTGGGGTGTGGGTGTGGGGGTGGGGGGTGGGGGTGGGATGGGCCCAGGAAGAGGGAGAGAAGGGGGGGGGGGAGTGGAGGTAAGCAGGTGACCAAAGAGCAGCAGTAGCGTTCCTTTGAAGTCGGGGTTGCTGAGGTGTTTAATGTCACAGTGGCCTTGCCTTCAAAGTCGCGGTACAACGGACTCGCGTGTAGTACTTTTAGGGAGAGAGAGGGATGCGAGAGAGAGAGAGAGAGCTGTACAACGGACTTGTTTGTAGTACTTTTAGGGAGGGAGAGGGGGAGGAGAGAATGAGAGAGAAAGAGAGAGAGAGAGAGCTGTACAACGGACTTGTTTGTAGTAATTTTTAGGAGGGAGAGGGGGAGGAGAGAGAGAGGAGGGGGTAGAGAGAGAGGGGGGAGAGAGAGAGAGGAGGGGGTAGAGAGAGAGGGGGGAGAGAGAGAGAGAGAGCTGTACACCGGACTCGCTTGTAGTACTTTTAGGGAGGGAGAGGGGGAGAGAAAGAGAGAGAGAGAGAGCTGTACAATGGACTCGCTTGTAATACTTTTTTGGGAGGGAGAGAGAGAGGAGAGAGAGAGAGGGGGTGGAGAGAGAGGGGGAGGGAGAGAGGGAGAGAGATAGAGGGGAGAGAGAGGGGGGAGAGAGAGGGGGGTGGAGAGAGAGAGGGGGGGGGAGAGAGAGAGAGAGGGGGGGAGAGAGAGAGAGCTGTACTCGCTTGTAGTACTTTTAGGGAGGGAGAGAGAGAGGAGAGAGAGAGGGGTAGAGAGAGAGGGGAGAGAAAGAGGGGAGAGAGAGAGGGGGAGAGAGATAGAGAGGCAGATAGAGAGGGGGGAGAGAGAGGGGAGAGAGAGGGGGGTGGAGAGATAGGGGCAGGGAAAGAGAGAGAGAGTTGTACAACGGACTCGCTTGTATTTTTTGGGAGGGAGAGAGAGAGGGGGGGTGAAGAGAGAGAGAGGGGAAGAGAGAGAGAGAGGGGAAGAGAGAGAGAGAGAGTTATTGAGAAGGAAGAGTAAAAACTGAGCACTGTAATTTCACTGACCGTCAGTTCCAAGATGTGAGGTGATCCACTGCACTACACAACCACTACAAATAAAACAACAACAACAAATAAATGAATAAATAGATTTCTTTTCTTTTTTTTCAAAATAAAAAAAGGAACAGATGCCCGATTTTTCTTATCAACCTATCGCGCTGGTCAGGTTTAGAGGCGAAGTCTACCTTAGGTTTTATGTACAACGTTAAGATAATATGATAAAGGTATAAGAAATAACAGTTACTGTGTCTAACGGGATGAGAGAAAAAAAAGCAAACAACAAACAAACAAACAAATAATCAAAAAGACCCAGCAAACTTGCACGATGCCTGCTGTCGCACACAAACAGTTTAGAAAAAAACAACAACAATAAACACTGTCAGGCACATACACACACATACGTACACACACACATTCACCCACCCATACACACACACACACACACACACACCACACACACACACGCACGCACGTACACACACACACACACACACACACACACACACACACACACACACTCCCCAAATCCCCGACCCACTTCCCATTTCTTTTTTTTTCTTGTTTCTTTTATCAAAGCAGATGTGGTGTGGCGTACACAATCATGATGGATTGGAACCGCGCACTTTGATACCCTCTTGAAAGTGACAATGAAGAACAGCAAATACAAGGCAAACCAAAATAATATAAGAGAAACAGACAGACAGACACACAGACAGACAGACTGACAGACAGGAACAGGGACGGAGACAGAGAGACAGACAGACAGACAGACGGAGAGAGAGAGGGGGGAGAGAGAAACAGACAGACAGAGACAGGCAGACAGACAGGCAGACAGACAGAAACCATAGACAGAGACAGACAGACAGACAGACAGTTTCAGTTTCAGTAACTCAAGGAGGCGTCACTGCGTTCGGACAAATCCATATACGCTACACCACATCTGCCAAGCAGATGCCTGACCAGCAGCGTAACCCAACGCGCTTAGTCAGGCCTTG
>NC_134876.1:57993719-57998719 GCF_041734735.1 Babylonia areolata
TGAGAGGGGGGAGGGTGAGCGTGGTTGTGTGTGGGGGGTAGGGTGAACTGGGGAAAGATGGGAGGAGGACCAGGGGTCAGTTTGAGATCCCCACAGGGGAAGTCGGGACAAGGATAAAGGGAGGGGGGGGGGCCGGGGTAGGGGGGGGGGGGAGGTTTTTTGGGGGGTGGTGGGGGTAGGGGTGGGGGGGAATTGGATGGAGTAAACTTAAGGACCCACACATCGCTCATGTCGGAAGCAGGCGTGCTAGCCAATCATCAGCACCCATCCCCCAACTTCCACACCTCACCCCACCCCCATCTCCCAACAACCCCATCCATGTGTGTGTTTATTCACCCCTATGCCGGAAGGGATGATGATGATGGTGATCGAGGGCTCGGTCGGGTGGTAGGGGCAAATAAATTCGCCCCCACTTCCCCCCCCCCGTCCCCCTCCCCCCCCCCCCACGCCCCACCTCCCACCTCCCCCCCCCGCCCCACCCCTCCTCAACCTCACACCCTGCATCCCACCCACCCACCCACCCACCCAACTCTGTCACAGAGGAAATCATCTCCCAAACCTCTCTCCTCCGCCCCTTCATCCCACGCCACCCTCCCCCCCCCCCCCCTACTTCCCTCCTCCCTCCCCACTCCCCTCCCCCCACACCCTAACCTCACCCCTCCACTCATCGTTTACTCGGGCCGGGCAGGCAAACACGTTTAATTGCTGTTTGCCTGTCAACAGCAACTCATGGGGGTCTACAGGACATAGGGAGCCTGGGTCCGATACCATGCTCCTCCTCCTCCTCCTCCTCCTCCTCCTCCTCGTGATCACCATCAGTTTTCTGCTTTTTTTTTTTTTTTTTTTATTTTTTTACTCATTCACACTTTTTGTCCATGTTATCAACGTCGTTGTTGTTGTTGTTGGTGGTGGTGATGATGATGATGACGGCGGTGGTGCACGTGTGTGTGTGTGTGTGTGTGTGTGTGTGTGTGTGGACAGGGGCGGGGCGTGGATCTGATACTATCATCATCCTCATCAGTTTTCTGCCTTTTTTTCCCCCCACTTCTTCCTCAGTCATACTATATATCCATGTTGTCAACGTCGTCGTCGTCGTTGTTGTTGGTGGTGGTGGTGATGGTGATGGTGGTGGTGCACATGTGTGTGTGTGTGGGGGGGGGGGGGGGGGCGGGGGGGGGGGGGGTTGGATCTGATACTATCTATACTATTTCACATAACCAGTTAATCTTATAACCTTGCGATTGACTGGATAACGTCCTTCAGCCATAAATCAGGTACCAGTTCACACCTGTGTGGAGTCAGTGAGGAAAGTTGGAGTAAAGTGCCTCCCCCACGGACGCAGCGCCATGATGCCATACATACCTACACGCCCACACACTCACTCACTCTCAAACACACACATATACACACATGCACACCTTCCTGCACCCCCCCACCCTATCTCACCTCCCCCCACCCCCACCTCCGCAAATAAAAAGGACACTGCCGCAGTGCTCTTTACAAACTGAATAACTGACATACATGTAGTGCACAGAACATTATACTGGCGTCAGGCAGCCTGCAACAAAACACAGAAAGAAACCCCCGAGAAACCCACAGCCACCTGTTTCACATACAGCTCTTAATGCACACACCACGTGTTGGCCATCAGCAACAAGGGGGACGACGACGACGACAAAAAAAAAAAAAAAAAAAAGCCCGTGGACTGGAACCCGTGACGCGGCCATTTACCCACATCGCCACCATCGGCAAAGCGTTACCACCACCACCCTCGGCATGTATTAGTGGAGTTCCACTTTTCATGAAGTCAGCGGTTGTCGCTCCAAAAGGAATCGGAAAGAAATGGCAGACAGACAGGCCTGTCGGAGGAAAGGTTCACGTCCTGAAGGCGGACTTTCTCCCCCGGGACCTTCTCGGCGCCTGCTCACTTTGAAGGCACATACGTGCACACACATACCCCCACGCCAGGCCCCCCCCCCGCCCCCCTCCCCCATCCCCCACACACGTGGTTCGCATCCCGTACCACTCTCTGCCTCTGTCCCTGCGAGACCTGGGGGTGACATTCAGGACTGGCGTGCCGCATACCCTCTGATGGGCCAGTCAGGAAAGGCAAGGCAAGGCAAGGCAAAGCAAGGCAAGAAGTGTATTTCGCGAGAGAGAAGGAAAGTACAGAAAGAAAGAAAGGAGACGGAAAGATCAACAACTGGCAGCGCCCTGAAACCCGAAGCACCCTGTCCCTGCAGCCAGTCAGAGAAAAGAGAGAGAGAGACCTGGTGCCAGACACACAGGCTGCCGGCCCTTCTTTCGGGAAGAGGGGTGGGGGTTTGGGGGACGGGGGGTGGGGGGGGGGGGGGAATGGAAGCCCTATTCCCCTCGAGAAAGAGAAAGCCTGTACCTTGTTCCCAAAGAAAACAGCCGACTGTTCTTACCAGAAAGCCTGGCTTGAATTGTTCCAGCCCGCGAGAGAGAGAGAAACAAAAAAAGAAAAAAAAAAAAAAAAAAAAAAGGCTGTTGGCAAAGTGACCAGCATTGACTGAGAGATGTCTGTGGAGAGAGAGAGGGAGGGAGGGAGTGAGCAGAGGAAGGGGGGTGGGGGAGGGTGGCACATGAATGTCAACCGGTTCCAGACCCTTGTCGCAGAGTGAGGAGGGGCAGCAGACTGGTGACGTACCCATTTCCTGTCTCTGGCTGCTGGAGGCTAACCCGAACCAGACGCCGCTCTCCAGCTGAAAAAGAAAGTGAACATAAAAAGGGGGTGGCTGGTGAGGGGGCCGCTGGGAGGACCCGCAGGTATGGTGTATAGTGAGTGATCATGGGACAGAATCCGCCGCCACCACGTCCTCCACCACGTCCTCCACACAGTCACAGCGGCACAGGCTTCACGGGAGCAAGGAGGGAGAAGAGGAGGGGGAAGATGGAGGAGGAGGAGGAGGAGGAGGAGGGAGGCCAACACAAACGATGAAGACAGACGTGACCTGCTGCAGACCCCACGGCATGGACCGACAATCAGATGGGGGGGAGCGGCCCCCAAGATGAGACCATCGTCGGACAAGGGGCTTGCAGTGAGCCATGTCAAATATAAAAAAAAAGCTCCTTAGAGCTTGGAGTTTAACGACCTGCTGGCTTTACGCCCCTTCACCGTCACGTTGTTGTTCAGAGACTGGGTCTCGTTGAACACTGAAGGCCCATCTCTCTCTCTCTCTCTCTCTCTGTGTGTGTCTCTCTCGGCCTTTTTATTTCATCTTCATGTGAGCACAGCGCGGGGCTTGTTTGACCAGTGCCCTCACGTGCTATTTGGACAGGCGGAATACTGCACGCGCTGACCTTCCAGGAAAGGGGTGCGGGGGGGGGGGGGGGGGGGGTCAGGAGAGGTCAAGGGACAGACATCGTCCTCGTGATCACGTGATGGTGTCTCCGTTCTTGCCCCCCCCCCCCCCCGCCCCCCACCCTCCGCCCCCTCACCTCCACCCCCGCACGTGCACCCCGCTAAAAATGAGAAGAAACAAGAGGGGGACTGTCTGCATGGCTGGCCTCACACACAATGCACGCATTTGACTTGGCTGGCTTTTAAGTTGATGAGATCGGCAAAATCCAGGCGTTGCTTTTTAATTGCCCCGAGTTTCGTTTTGTCACACACTACACCGCAGGATCCATCTGATTGAACCTCTTCACCATTATTATCATCATCATGATCCGTTCTTTCTCGTCTCCTGTCACACTTCTGCGTGTTAAATTTCACTCAGTCTCGATTTCATTTTCGCCTGTTTCGTTTGGTTGAGAACTATCCTGTTGTACTGTTTTGTCTTGTGTTGTATTGTGTTTTATTATAGTGCGTTGCATAGCACTGCGTTGTGTTGCATTCCATTGTATTGCGGATGAGACGATAAGTGGTGGTACCGTGCGCAGCATCAGTATTCCTAGCGCACGTAAAAGAACCCACAGCAACAAAAGGGTTGTCCCTGATAGAAATATGTCGAAAATCCAACTTTGAGAGTGAAACTAGAACACCGCAGACAAAACCAACAAAAAAAAAAAAAAAAAAAAAAAATTGGGGAAGAGCAAAACTGTGTGCGGCAACGAGCTTTTTCCGCGGAAGAGACGCCCGCTAATTTGTCACACAGGGAAACTTGTTGTGACAAAAAAGGTAGTTAGATGTAAGTAAGTTGTTGGGACTGTACTTTAACACCGGGTGGCAGAATGGTTCAGATGCCTGTCTGCCAGTACAGCTGTTCGTGAGGGCCTGGGTTCGATCTCCGCTGTCGCCCTTTGTCTCTCCCCCAAGTGTTGACCGGAAAATCAAACCGAGCGTCCAGTCATTCGGGGGACAGGAAAAAACCGAGGTCCCGTGTGCAGCATGCACGTGGAGCATTTGAAAGAGAAGCCATGGCAACAAAAAGTGTTGTCCTCTGAAAAAATGCTGTAGAAGAAACCC
This sequence comes from Babylonia areolata, assembly GCF_041734735.1. Taxonomy (NCBI): domain Eukaryota; kingdom Metazoa; phylum Mollusca; class Gastropoda; order Neogastropoda; family Buccinidae; genus Babylonia; species Babylonia areolata. Next base: position 57,998,152 of record NC_134876.1, read on the forward strand.
ACTCTAACAGGTACAATGTATTTCTCTCTCTCTCTCTCTCTCTCTCTCTCTCTCTCTCTATATATATATATATATATATATATATATATATATATATATATATATATATCGCTGGAAGATGCTGTGCTTTAGTGGCATAAAGACGTTTGAAAACAAGAGAACGCTGGCCATTAAGGAGAAGCGGGAGCGAAGAAAGCAGGGCTCAACTTCTGGAGACGTTTTCCCTTGTGGGGAACACCTGTGGGAAGTGCTGCGCATCCGGAATCGGCCTCTTCTCCCATAATTATGAGGTACACACACCGACAGATAAGCCTGCCTGCCTACTCATCCGTCGGTCCGACGGGAGACTCCATATTACATATATATATATATATATATATATATATATATATATATATATATATATATATATATATATATATATATATATATATATATATGCACTCAGGGTCTGACTTGTTCGTCGGGTTATGCTGCTGCTCTTAGACATCTGCCAGGCAGAATTGGTGTAGCGTGTGTGGATTTGTCCGAAACGCAGTGACACCTCCTTGAGAGAATCAAACTGAAT
>NC_134876.1:58008719-58011219 GCF_041734735.1 Babylonia areolata
GTATAACCTTCAACCTTTTCAAAGATTTGTAAATATAGACTGCAAGCCCACCAAGGGTAGTTTCCTTCCTGGATGATAATAACAAGTTCAATCTAAAACTACAAGGGCTGTTATAATATTTGGGTTCAATTAACTGTAGGAGAGAGAGAGAGAGAGAGAGAGAGAGAGAGAGAGAGAGAGAGAGAGAGAGAGAGAGAGAGAGAGAGAGAGAGGGAGAGATGTTGGCGGGAAGGGAAAAGAGAGAGAAACAAGAGTTCAACAAACAGACATACAGACTCGAATCGTGATCGTTAACTATTTTGCTAATGAAGAAGAACTGGCAGTGGGACAAAGATTTCCTTTGTCAGAGCTATTATACATTTTTGGTTCTTTTTGTTGTCGTTGGCGTTGCTGTTGTTGCTGTTTTCTGCTTTTAGTCACCGTCACAAACGGGTTTCATTTCGATGTCTAGTTCAATTCTGTTGTCTTCCCATGTTACAACAGTTTGGGTTTGGTTTTTTTGGGGGGTGTTTTTTTTTTTCTTCAATCAAGAAGAGAAGCCCGAATATGGATCATCGTGAGGGGAATGGGGTGTGGGGTGTGGGGGAAGAAGGGGGGTAGGGGTGGAAGGGAAATTTAAATTAAAAGGGGCAAAGTCGCCTGTACACGTGCCTTGTTCATTTGGAAACATCTTTTTTTTTTTTTAGTTCTTTGTTCTCTTGATTTTTTTTTCTTTTTTTCTTTTGAAACTACTATTTTTTTTTTCGCTGGGGTGGGGTTAGGGCGCGTGTGGGGGGGGGGGGGGTAGGGGTGGGGGTGGATTAAGAATAGTCACGTTCGTACGTCCACCCCTCCCCACTCCCTTACTCCCCCCACTCCTCTCCACCCCCACCACCTCTCTCCTCTTTCTCTCTCAACAGACTGTGTTGCCTAGCTGTGCCAAACAGCAGCAGACTGCCTTTGTCTCTCTCTCTCTCTCTCTCTCTCTCACTCACACACACACACACACACAACACACACACACACACACACACACACACACACAACGGACAATGGTGATTGCGGAGGATAGGGGAGGGGGGATGAGGGGGGGTGGGGTGGAGGCCTGGAGGGGGCGGGTCATGGAGGAAGGGTGAGGAGTAGAAATTGGAGAGAGAGGGACGAACTTTAAAAAAAAAATGTATTTAAAAAAAAAAGGAGATAAAGTCATTGATACCTCACGATCGGTGATTAAAAGGAACAACCAAGGGACATGGCGGAGGGTGTGTGTGTGGGGGGGGGGGGGATTGGGGGGGGGGGGGGTCGGGGGGGTGGTGGGGGTGGTGGTTTGAAAGGTGATAGTGTTGGGGATGGGTGTAGTGGTGGTGGTGATGGTGATGGTGGTGGTGGTGGTGACGTGGGGTGTCACAGGGGGTGTGACAGAGAGAGGAAGGGTGTGGTGGGGGGGAGGGGTGGGTGTGGGGGCGGGGGGGAAGAGGCGATGGTTGGTGGGGGGCTTGAGAGTGTGGGGGTGAGGTGGGGGGGGGGGGCTTGGCTAGTAGCGTGAAGAGGTGTGACACCTAAAAAGCGACATCCCACACCACAAGATCACGCCCTGGGTAGTTTTATTTGTCCGGCAGGTTGTTTTGTTGGTCGTGGGGGAGGGAGGGGGGCAGGATTGCATTATTTAAGGGTGTCGCGGCCCCCGACCCTAGCTAGTACTTGTCAGCGACCTTTATTATTATTTCTTTTTAGTGAAGATGTGCACTGGGTGGCGAACCAGCGGTTTTAGCAGCTGCTAAGCTTACTTAGCGTTAACTCGCTTCACTGCCGTGCCCGTGGAACTCAGGGTCATGGTGACATCACTGATGACGTCAAAAGAGGGGAAATAACTAAATGTGGAAGGCTGAAGATTCACGCAATTGATTTAGAGTGGTATACTTCTGTTGTTGTTTTCTGTTGTTTTTCTTCTTGTTTTTTTTTTTTTTTTAATCAGTGTCATGTTGCTATGTCTACGCTAATTCCGTTGAGTTGGGGGTGGGGGGGTGGAGGGGGTGGGGGGTGGGGGCTACGTTAACTACTGAGATCCACCGACATGTGAAATTTCGTAACGCAAAGGAAAGTTAGCAGCTGTTAAAAAGGTCGCTTCTGCAAACCCAGCACCCAGGCTGATACGTCAGCAAACGAATATATTGTATTGTATTGTATTGTATCGTATCGTATCGTATCGTATCGTATCGTATTGTATGGTATCGTATCGTATCGTATCGTATCGTATTGTATCGTATCGTATCGTATCGTAAATTATTTTATCGTATCGTATCGTATTGTATGGTATGGTATGGTATGGTATCGTAGTGTAGTGTAGTGTAGTGTAGTGTATCATAGTGTATCTATCGTATTATTATTATTATTATAGGCTTCCGATATTCAGTGTCATAGCAACAGCAGCAACAGTGGCGATTCACGAGAAGTACGTGATATATGGGTTGGTTGTTGTTGATCCTTTTTTGTTTAGAAGCTCAGTTGCAAAGTTTCATTG
>NC_134876.1:58018719-58036219 GCF_041734735.1 Babylonia areolata
CAACCTAGCAGCCAAACAGAGAGAAAGAAGGAAAGAAAGAAACACACACAAACACAAACACACACGCGCGCGCGCACACACACATGCACATACACGCGCACGCACGCACGCACGCACGCACACACACACACACACACACACACACACACACACACACACACACACATGCACAACCTTTTAAACCGATACTGAGATATCACCTTCACCATCACCTCACCCACCATCCGTATCGTGATCGTCATTATCGTCGCCCCCCTTTCTTTCTTTTTTTCATTCTCTCTCTTTCGTTTTTTTTTCTTCTTCTAAGATTTGTGTCAGAAAAAGACAAGAAACCAACCCAGGTAATAATAGAAATATCTTCTTGATAAAAAAAAAAAAAAAATCAGTGCGGGAGGGGAACGCCCACGCACACACACACACACACACACACACACACACACACACACACACACAACACAACATAACACACACACACACACACACACACACACACACACACAACACACACACACACACACACACACACACACACACACACGCACACACACACACACACACAACACACACACACACACACACACACAACACAACACACACACACACACACACACACACACACACACACACACACACACACACACACACACACACACACACACACACACACACAAAGTTCGTGTCTTCGGGGTTTCGCATTCCTGGTCGATTCGCGTTACTGGGATGCCCATGACTGAACGAATTTGGATTTTTGTTTTATGTTTTTTGATGTTGCTGTTGTTGTTATCACTGATGTTGCTGTTGTTATTATTATTGATGTTGTTGTTATTATTGATGTTGCTGTTGCTGCTGTCGTTGTTGTTATTATTGATGTTGTTGTTGTATTATTGATGTTGTTGTTGTTCTTGTTGCTGCTGTTGCTGTTGTTATTATTGATGTCCTTGTTGTTATCATTGATGTTGATGTTGTCGCTGCTGTTGTTGTTATCATTGTTGGTGATGTTGTTATCATTCATGTTGATGTTGTTATTATTATTGCTGTTGTTGTTATTATTGATGTTGCTGTTGCTGCTGTCGTTGTTGTTATTATTGATGTCGTTTTTGTTATCATTGATGTTGATGTTGTTGCTGATTTTGTTGTTATCATTGATGGTGATGTTGTTGTTATCATTGATGTTGTTGTTATCATTGATGTTGATGTTGTTGTTGTCATTGATGGTGATGTTGTTGTTGTTGTTATCATTGATGTTGATGTTGTTGCTGATGTTGTTGTTATCATTGATGTTGATGTTGTTGTTGTCATTGATGTTGATGTTGTTGTCATTGATGTTGATGTTGTTGTTGTCATTGATGGTGATGTTGTTGTTGTTGTTGTTGTTATCATTGATGTTGTTGTTGTATTATTGATGTTGTTGTTGTTGCTGCTGTTGCTGTTGTTATTATTGATGTCCTTGTTGTTATCATTGATGTTGATGTTGTCGCTGATGTTGTTGTTATCATTGATGGTGATGTTGTTATCATTGATGTTGATGTTGTTATTATTATTGCTGTTGTTGTTATTATTGATGTTGCTGTTGCTGCTGTCGTTGTTGTTATTATTGATGTTGTTGTTGTATTATTGATGTTGTTGTTGTTGCTGCTGTTGCTGTTGTTATTATTGATGTCGTTTTTGTTATCATTGATGTTGATGTTTTCGCTGCTGCTGTTGCTGTTGTTATTATTGATGTCGTTGTTGTTATCATTGATGTTGATGTTGTTGTTATCATTGATGTTGATGTTGTTGTGTTCCTGAAGCTACGTAGAAACAGAGAAGGAAACAAAGCAAAAGGAAAACAAAAAATCGCTGCATACACTCGCTGACCCAGAGAGAGAGATAGGGAGAGAGAGAGGGGGGGGGGACAGAGACACAGAGAGAGAGAGAGAGAGAGAGAGAGAGAGAGAGAGAGAGAGCGCAGAGGTCTGTAGCAATGTGTGTGATGCATGTTGTTGTTCATCTCTGCTTCCCTCTCTCATTCATCATGGCCTAGCTTTGCGCAGTCATGCAGCCTGGGTTAATCGTAGAGCGACACGCTACAGACGCACGCACTGACACTCGCGCGCGCGCGCTGAAACCATACATCACGCATATGCACGCAAGACACATGCGTACTCAACACACAAATGTGCTCGTGCAGGAGCGCGCTCACACACACACACACACACACACACACGCGCGCGCGCGCGCAAACGCGCTCGCTCGCATGCATACAGGTACACTGCGTATAATTTTATGTGTGTAGAGACGCACAGACACACATACACATACACATTGACACACAAACTGCGTTCGCACGCACAAGCATACACAAACACGCATAACTACATGCGCGCGTTCACACACACACACACACACACACACACACACGCACATACACAACACAACACACACACACACACACACACACACAGCACACACAACACACACAGCACACACAGAAAATAAAGTAAAAAAAAGAGTAGCTGAATAATAAATCTATCTCTCTCCGAATCAGGCCCCTCTAGTAATGAGTTTCTGTGATCTTTTACACCATAAAATGGTAAGAATGAGGAGGATAAAGAGGAGGAGGAGGAGCTAGAGAGAGAGAGAGATGGGTGGGGGGGAGGTCGAGGGGGTGGGGGGTCGAGGGGGGGGGGGGTAAAAGAAGAAATAAAAAAATCTTCAGAAATTGCCACGGTTTCCCAATAATCAAATGATCAAACGTCTGCTTTGAAGAATTCATCTGAAGAGCCAGTGCGTGCGTGCGTGCATGCGTGTGTGTGTGTATGTGTGTGTGTGTGTGTGTGTGTGTTGTTTTGTGCTGTTGTGTTGTGTTGTGTGTGTGTGTGTGTGTGTGTGTGTGTGTGTGTGTGTGTGAGAGAGAGAGAGAGAGAGAGTGTGAGTGTGTGTGAGTGTGTGTGTGTGTGTGTGTGTGTGTGTGTGTGTGTGTGTGTGTGTTGTTGTTGTTGTTGTTGTTGTCGTTGTGCTGTGTTGTGTTGTGTGCGTGTTTGTGTTGTTTTGTGCTGTGTGGGTGTGGGTGTGGGTGTGGGTGGGTGGTTGCTTTCCTGTCTGTCTGTCTGTCTGTCTGCCCCCTCCCTCTCCCTCTCTCTCTCTGATTATGTATGTAAGTCTACCTGTCTGTCAGTCTATCTGTCCATTTCACCACTCTATCTAGCTGCCTGTCTATCCCGCGTAGTCTTTCCATTACGTTTTTTTACCTCAGCAAAGGAGGGAGTGGGCCGACCGACTGGTTAAGATGCTCAAAAGAGTGTTTTTGAGGGTCTGTGTTCGGTTCCCGGCCTCGCCTCTTTCTCTCAAAGTTTGACTGGAAAAACATAACGAGCTCCAAGTCATTCGACGATAATCCAGAACGCGCTGGAAGCACTGTTAACTCTCTCCATACGAACGGCGAAAGAGACGACGTTAACAGCGTTTCCCCCCAATTACCATCATCAAAACATTGCAAGCGGAAGTCTCTTATACTGAAGACGTGAATGTTGACAAAGAATACCACAATTCTGACGAGGGAAGCTAAAGGTTGGGTCATTCAGACATCCACTGGACATCCGAGGGGTCTGTGTAGAGGAGAAGAGAGGACTGGCCGTACTGAGTGAGTTAAAAAAAAAACACAACAACAACGAACAACCCATGGCAACATTTGGAACAACCTTCCTCATCATATCCGTGCATCTGATTCTATTAATTCTGCTTTTCGCTCTCATCATTAAAAACTCATCTTTTTTTAAAACCTATCCTTAAGTCCTCTGAACTTCCCTTTCTCCAACACCACCACCACCCATGTCACCTCACTTTGGATGTATGTGGAGTGAGAAAGGGAGAGTGAGAGTGAGGGGAGGGGGTTTTTTTGAGAAAGAGTGGTCATGAATGTTTTATGTTACTTGTGAATATTTTTCTTTCATGTAAAGCGCCCTGAGCTTTCTTAGTGAGAAAGGGCGCTATATAAATGTTTATTATTATTATTATTATTATTATTATTATTATTATTATTATTATTATTATTATAACATAAGTGACGTCCTCCAGCAAAATGATGCAGAAGAAGTCTGCAGAGGTACACAGATTTATGAGCATGCACTCAAGAGCCTGACAAAGCGCTCTGTTTTCTTCTTCTTTTTTTTCCTTGCTGTTGGTCATCAGAAATCTATTTATCATAGATGTGGTGTAATGCATATGGGGTTGTCCGAACGCAGTGACGCTTTTCTTTGAAAAACCGAAACTGAAACTGAAACCGAAACTGCCTCAACAACAACAACAACAACAAAAAACCCAACCCAAAAGCGACAACCACAACATTCCTGCATCCCTCCCCCCCCCCCACTCCTCCTTTCTTACTTATTACTTCTTCCCTCACTCCTTCCTCTCCCCTCCCTTCCTCTCTCCCTTTCTCTCTTACCCCTCTCTCTCTCCTTCATTCGTCCCTTCTCCATCCCTCCAACCGTTCTTCTTTCTTTCTTTCCTTCCTCCCTCCGTCCCTCCCACCCTCTTTTTTCCTCCTCTTTCTCCCTTCCCTCCCACCCTCTCTTTCTCCCCTCCCCACCCTCTCTTTCTCCCCTCCCTCCCTCTCTTTCTCCCCTCCCTCTCTTTGTTTCTCCCCTCCCTCCCTCTGTTTCTCCCCTCCCTCTGTTTCTCCCCTCCCTCCCTCTGTTTCTCCCTCCCTCTCTTTCTCCCCTCCCTCCCTCTCTTTCTCCCCTCCCTCTCTTTCTCCCCTCCCTCCCTCTCTTTCTCCCCTCCCTCCCTCTCTTTCTCCCCTCCCTCCCTCTTTCTCCCCTCCATCCCTCTCTTTCTCCCCTTCCTCCCTCTCTTTCTCCCCTCCATCCCTCTTTCTCCCCTCCCTCCCTCTCTTTCTCCCCTCCCTCTGTTCTCCCCTCCCTCCCTCTCTTTCTCCACTCCCTCCCTCTCTTTCTCCCCTCCCTCTCTTTCTCCCCACCCTCTCTTTCTCCCCTCCCTCCCTCTCTTTCTCCCCTCCCTCTTTCTCCCCTCCCTCCCTCTCTTTCTCCCCTCCCTCCCTCTCTTTCTACCGTACTCCCTCTCCTTCATGCGTCCCTTCTCCCTTACTCCTTTTCTCCTTTCTTTCTTTCCTCCTTCCGTCCCTTCCACCCTCTCTTTCTCCCATCCCTCTCTCCTTTCTCTCTCCTCTCTCCCCTTCTTCATGCGTCCATTCTCCATCCCTCCTTCCTACTTCCTCCTTTTTTTTCTTTCCTCCCTCCCACCCTCTCTTTTCCCCCTCCCTCCCTCTCTCTCTCTACCGTACTCCCTCTCCTTCATGCGTCCCTTCTCCCTCCCTCCTTCCTCCCTCCTTTCTTCCTTTCCTCCCTCCGTCCCTCCTCACCCTCTCTTTCTCCCCTCCCACCCTCTCTTTCTCCCCCTTCCCTCCATACTATCTCTCTACCCTACTCCCTCTCCTTCTATTCATTCGTCCTTCTCCCTCCTTCCTTCCTTCCTTTCTTTTTCCCCTTCACTCTTCCCTCCTATCCCTCCTTCTCTCTCCCTCTCTCTCTCTCTGGTGCTGTCAGTTTCATTCAAAAAGCAGAGCAGGACTCCCAGCACACGATACGGTGTTATCGGGGTTAGCCTCCTAAGGCACTTTACCTTCGCTTATCACACTCAAAGCTATTCGTTTCTTTCCCACCGTCTATTTCAAGTGTGTGTGTGTGTGTGTGTGTGTGTGTGTGTGTGTGTGTGTGTGTGTGTGTGTGTGTGCGTGTGTGTGTGTGTGTGTGTGTGTGTGTGTGTGTCTGTGTCTGTGTGTGCCTGCGTGCGTGTGTGTGTGTGTGTGTGTGTGTGTGTGTGTGTGTGTGCGTGCGTGCGTGCGTGCGTGTGTGTGTGTGTGTGTGTTGGGGGTGTGTGGGGGGAACAGGTGGGGAGGGGGGGATATGGGAGGTTGTGGTAGGGGCGAAAGGGATGGTGTTGGCAAGGACATGGGGGTGGGGGTGGTGGGTATTGGTAGGATATCTGCTCATCCCCCATCCCATCCCTCCCATCCCTCCCACCCCACCCACCCCCACACCCCTCGCTCGCCCTCTCCACACCGCTTTACTACTTTATACAATCCTACACCGTTTATGCCAAAATGCTCATTGTGCATGTGGTGGTATTTGCTTGAAACGTGTTTCTTGTGATTCTTAGTTGGCTTGAATAGTTAAGTGTTGTTTTTTTTTTCCCCTCGAACATATCACAATACACTAAAGTGTTGTTATTTTTTCTTCCTGTTTTTAAGCCGGACAACAAGAGAACATTCTACAAAGTCCTGTTCTGATTAGATTATTATTATTATTATTATTATTATTATTATTATTATTGTTGTCGTTGTTGTTTGTATATATATATATATATATATATATATATATATATATATATATGTGTGTGTGTGTGTGTGTGTGTGTGTGTGTGTGTGTGTGTGTGTGTGTGTGCGTCTCAGATATGTGACGAATGTTTTCATAGCCAGACATTTTAACTGAAACCAGCTGTAGATGATTTTCAACAAAACTAAACTAAAAGATGAGGTGGGTGATTTCTAGCGGCACAAGAAGGACAATACTCCAATACAAGCTTTCTGAACTATATAATAATAATAAAAACAAGAACAATAATAATGATAATAATTGTTGTCGTATATCCGAGTGGTTTATTATAAAAGGGGACGGTACAAAAGAAATACTAATGAGTTACTGAATTAAAGGATAGAAAATATCCACACACAGGCCAGGGGCATATAGCAGGCCAGTCACAGTCGGGTTTTTCTATTGTTTTATTTACAATAGTTTAAGTAAGTAAAGAAGGAGAAGATAAAGAAGACAGTGCCTGATCAGACACAGATAACAAAATATCGTAAGTATGAAATGTCAGGAATGCAAGTGGATAGTAAGCACATGTATATATATATATTACGTGGAAAGACTACCACTCGGTTTGGGATAAGCAACAACATAAGATAAGATAATGCATATACGTAAAGACCAAACACTGACATCAAATGACATTTCTAATACATTTAAATAGTGTAGATAAAGTGGTTAAAGCTAAGCTGATTTTGTGAAAGTACGCTGACAGTATATATTTAAGTAAAGCTCATACTGTGTCAAAGTGACTCAAATGAATCGGTTATTATGTAGCACTATACTGGAGTAACTGTACAGGAGAGAGCATAATCACTAAACTACAATTAACAGACTGTGGTACATACCAGATTTTAACCAGTAACTGATATTAATCCAACACTATCTTGTAATCTCCACAACAGAACATTACACGCATCTTAGAGTACTGAGCACACTGAGAGACCAGATAGTCTGTGCTCAATAAAATGATTTGAAAACTATCATGGCCTAATCATTAAGTGGTGAATGAACTTACACAAGTTATCCGTTGCAGCAAACATAGTAAAGCACAGCCTGTGATAACATTTAAATATCCTCCATGGAAGACCAGATAAGTAAACTAACCTTCATCAGTGACAGCAAATGAAAAGAACGTGTCATTCACTAGAACATTCTTGAACAAACTCTCAGTGTCCAGAGACGTCACTGACTGTGATGCTGAAAAGAATAAAATGGAATACTGCTACAAGTATATGACCACATTGGGATTATTGAGATCAATCATAGTCCAGCTGCGACTGTGTGTCAAAGCAATAATTGAAATAAGTGTAACAACTTTAAATGCTATCAACATACTCAAATGAACACATGTGTCGGAACTTACAACTTACAAATCATCAGCACATTTTACACATGGTACTAAAAGCGATATAGTGATGTCACTGGCCATTGTTGCAACACACACTCTGTGTGTGACACAGCAAGAGAGAGAGAGAGAGAGAGAGAGAGAGAGAGAGAAGGCTCTAGCCAGTGACTGGCCAGATGGAAAGTGACCAGTCATCACCTGCTGTGGCTATTTATTCACGTTAAGCGAACTGCAATGACGCCCGTGTGTGATGAGAAGCAAATCAGCTCAAAGCAGGCTAAATTTGATTAGAATTGTGTTTGTTACAAGGTGTACAGTGATAGATTTCTAAATGATTCCTGAACTGATTTACGTCGTATTGGTCGCAGAAGAAACAACTCAACACCTACTTTCTAATGAGTATAAAATGAAGTGTTGATTATTCAAGATGAATTTATAATCTTACTATAAGTCACCTGAAAAGGGTCAGTTTTAGCGAGCTTGTTGCTGAAAAGTACAAACTGCGTTAAATCAGTTTAACGTAGGCAAACACAAATGGAATAGATTTAAAGATGGACTTGTGACAATTCTGCCAGTATATAATACTTGTAGTTTACTGATCTGACAAAAGGGATATTTAATTAAACGCGATGTGTCAGAATCACAGTTTTCAACACAGCCAAAACCGTCAAGCAACGCTAGGTGTGCAGTGATTGTCATTAAGTGTCGTCAAAGAAAATCGGTTTTGTATCTTCTAAATACCTGATCTATTCTCATCCAAACACTCTGATGGTGTGGTTTTATTTTCCAACACTAGTCACATACAGAATTGTAACTGTAGCATTATGTGTGACGAGAAGGACAAAATGACGTAAGCTTAGCTTCAGTTGAAATCCGTACACTGACGAACGATTAAACTGAAATCAAACATGCTTCTTACTGATTAAAGTGTGTGTGTGTGTAAGCACAACAAATGTAATATTGCAGCGAACGATACAAAGACTTGATTTAATAGATGTTCAGGAGTAGTTGTTTAAAAGGGGCTTTGCAATTACAGTTCGAATGGTGCTGCTTTCTGCACGAGTCGTTGAAGACCAGTGTGTCATTTGCGAAAAAGGTGTCTGCTATACAACTTGTGCGCGAAGTAATATCTGAAGCCAGCTGAGTGCTTCGCTACATGATGATGATGATGATGATGATGATGATGATAATAATAACCCTTGCTTGGAATGCTCCTTAGAAAAAAAGATACAAGAAAAAAATGAATAAAACGAAACCACGAGAGACAGAGACAGAGAGATAACGAAGGGAAGAAACGCTTAACGCAATAATCAATCGTTCTGCCTTTCAAGCTGTCAGGGGCGGCAACACTGCCCTGGGGAAGATGGCGTCGACGGGTCTGTCTGTCTGTGTGGCGATGTAATGTCTGGCTCTTTGCTTCTTTCCATCTTCTGCTGCTTGCTTCTTCCTCAAGGTTGCTCTTTGTGTTACCTGCTTGCACAGCGGGATGCGTGCGCGTACATACACACGCAAGCGTGTGCGCACACACACACATATATACACACTCACACTCATACACACACACATATACACTCGCACGCACGCGTACACACACACACACACACACACACACACACACACACACACACACACAGCTTATTCTTTCATTTACCCACAATAAAGATCATTTTGACTTGACTTCACACACACACACACGCACACACGCACACACACACACACACACACACACACACAATCTCCGCGACCCACCCTCCAACTGTCTAGACAGACAGGCAAACAAACAAGCAAACAAACACTCATGCATCCAGACAAGACAAACAAACAGACAGACAAAGAGACAGCCAGAGAAACAGGCTGCAAAAGAAAAGCGGAGGAGGTGACTGCGTGCATCTGGAACTCATTATCTGTCCTGCCCACGTCATTCGGAAACCTTTGACCAAAAAGTGAAATAGAATGAAAAGAAATAAAATTAATAAAAATGAAATAAAATAAAAATAAAATAAATGAAACAAAACAAAAAAATTAAAAAAACTGAAATCCTTTGTCGGGCTAGAATCTTGCGTGTCGCGTCGGCGCAGGTCACTCAATTCCTTTCGTTTTCTTGTGTGTGTTAATGTTCAGACTTCATTATCTTTTTAAGGGCTGTTGTTGTTTTGGGGGCCATCTGTGTCCAGATGTCATGGGCCCCCCCAGACAGAACTCGGCTTTTGGCAAAAGACGGTCAGACCACCATTTGGGCGAACAACACTCTTCGTCACTATTATGGCCTGCATGATTATTGTGTAATGAGTGATACGTATGATGAGTGTTGCCGGCTCTGTGTGTGTGTGGTGATTGTGTGTGTGTGTGTGTGTGTGTCTGTGTGTCTGTGTGTGAGTGTCTCTCTGTCTTAGTCTCTCTCTGTCTCTGTCTCTGTCTCTGTCTCTCTCTCTCTGTGAAGATGTCATGGACAGAGAGGACTTTGGCAAGACGGACAGACCACTATTTTGGTGAACAACGCTCCCCGTCACTATCAACCCTGCATAATTATTGTGTTGTGATGTGTGTGATATGTACTATGATGTGTGTTGCGCTGTGTGTGTGTGATGATTGTGTGTGTGTGCGCGTGCGTGCGTGCGTGCGTGCGTACGTGCGTGTGTGTGTGTGTGTGTGTGTGTGAGTATGGCCGTTGATAGGTGTGCAGTGTGAGTGCACGATTTGTGTGAGTAGAGTTTTAGTGTACTGTTTGCATTGCGCAAGATTATTCTATAATATAAAAAAAATCCTCCTGTTCCTCCTCCTCCTCATGTTCCTCCTCCTCCTCCTCCTCCTCCTGTTCCTCCTTCTCCTCCTCCTCCTCCTCCTCATTACCATCATCTCCATCATCACCATCATCGTTATGATCATCATTATTACTATTAACCGCTTTGTGAGGGAGGATGGGATCTGACGGTGGTTTGATGATGGATGCAGCAAGAGTCCATCCACAAGTCAACTCTGTGTGTCTGTTTGTGTGTGTGTGTGTGTGTCCTTGATCAACTCTTTATCCTCTTTTATCATCCCAGTCGGCTGTCAAGGTGAGTGGTTACTCAGGGCGAACACTTGACTCACGACGCTGGAGCCGACGACGCAAAGCCATCTCCGGTCCCTCCACCGCAGCACACACCCAGTCTCCGATCTCTCTGTCTCTGTCTGTCTGTCTGTCTGTCTGTCTCTCTCTCTCTCTCTCTCTCTCTCTCTCTCTCTCACGGTATTGTCTTAATTTCTTTAAATTACTGTTAGGCAAAAGCTGTAGTGCACTCGATAACAGTTATAGTGACATTAGCAAAATCTGTTATCGCCCCTTGTTCATATAGGGTTATGGCCTTAAATGAATAAATCATCTGAATCTGAATCTCTCTCTCTCTCTCTCTCTCTCTCTCTCTCTCTCTCTCTCTCTCTCTCTCAATCTCGACAATGTAATTATATGATGTGCTCGTATTGATATGATGGGTTTTGATGTTCAAGCATGATTAATTATTTAATGATTTATATATATATATACTTTAGTATGTGTTTGTATTGATATGATGTGCGTCGATGTTACATGCGTGAATATTTATTATATGATTTATATGTACTTTGTTTTCTGTGCACTGTCCAAAGCTTGGAGACGAACGACTGATAAACAGACATATTACCACCCCACCCCACCCCTGTCACATATACTTTAAGCTAATGATAAAGTGCCAAAGTGCCGCTAATCTCTTATTAGTTTATTGTGTGTCAATTCTGTTTTAACTTTCTGCTCCATTTTATCTGTTTGGCACCATTTTGTTCTGATTTGTACCTACTATGTCACTGGAGCATTACAGCTAATGACATTAAACATTTCAGTGTTCAGTGTTCAGTTCTCTCTCTCTCTCTCTCTCTCTCTCTCTCTCTCTGTCTCTGTCTGCCTGTCTCTCTGTCTCTGTCACTGTCTCTGTCTCTCCCTGTCTCTGTCTCTCTCTCTCTGTCTCTGTCTTTGTCTCTCTCTGTCTCTGTTTTTCTCTCTCTGTGTCTCTGTCTCTGTCTGTCTGTCTCTCTCTATCTGTCTCTCTCTGTCTCTGTCTGTCTGTCTCTCTCTCTCTCTGCCTCTCTCTGTCTCCCCCCCCTCTCTCTCTCTCCTCACTCTCTCTGTCTCTCCCCCTCTCAATCCCCCCCCCTTTCTCTCTCTCCCCCATTAGCTCTTCCGTCGTCTGTGATGGGGTGATGATGCCTGGCAACGCTGAGCACAAACAGTGATGGGTGCAGAGTGTGTTGGTGGTGTCTCGCTGCGAAGAGGTCGTCACGGCAGTCCACTGCAGGAGTTCGTTCGGTGATCCCTCCCGAAGTATGCACGTTAACTCACTCAGTACGGCCAGTCCTCTCTTCTCCTCTACACAGACCCCTCGGATGTCCAGTGGGTGTCTGAAAGACCCAACCTTTAGCTTCCGTCGTCAGAACTGTGGTATTCTTTGTCATCATTCACCTCTTCAGTATAAGAGCGTTCCGCTTGTAATATTTTGATGATAGTAATTGGGATGAAACGCTGTTAACGTCGTCTTTTTCGCCGTTCGTATGGAGAGAGTTAACTACTGAGCCAGCTTCCCACACAGTCTCTGGCATACAATGCACTGGATCGTGATGATGACGGTGATGGTGATTGTTATTCTGATAGCAAGTCGACACTATGACTGCATGTGGCTCGTTGCCTTGTCCTCCTAACTCACTGATTAGTCCTCGTCCGAGTGGACGTGGACAAGCAAAAGCTCTCTGATGATCGCTCTTCAAACTCGTTCTCTTCCCTCAGTCCGGTTCTGATGTCCTGCTTCTTCTTCCTTCTTCTTCTTCTTCTTCTTCCTTCTTCTTCACCCTCCTACTTCTCCTCTACTCTCAACCATCCTCCCCCTGGGTACCCTCTCTCTTCCCCCACTTTATGGTGCTCAGCCATCCCCCCTCTCTCTCTCTCTCTCTTTTTCAGTGTCTCTTCATCTCTCTCACTGTGTGTGTGTGTGTGTGTGTGTGTGTGTGTGTGTGTGTGTGTGTGTGTGTCTCGATGTCTCTCTCTTTTTATCTCTCTCGTTGTTTCCTCATCACTCTGCCTGTCTGTGTGTCTGTGTATCTGTGTGTCTCTGTCTCTGTCTCTGTCTCTGTCTCTGTCTCTCTCTCTCTCTCTCTCTCTCTTATAATTGATGTAGATTAGCAAGGACAGATTAGAAGAAAGGGCCATGCCTAAAATCTTAATCCTTGAATAAAAAACAACAACAAACGTTTTGAGATCTGAGTTCTGAGTTCTCTCCGTCTCTGTCTCTGTCTCTCTCTCTCTCTCTGTATCTCTCTCTCTCTTATGTATAAATGTACGTATGTATGTGTGTATGTCTCACATTATCTCTGCCTCTTTCTGTCTGTCTGTCTCTCTATCTCGCTCTGTCTGTCTGTCTTACACTCTCTCCACCTTCGTTTCTCTCTCTGTATGTGTGTGTGTGTGTGTGTGTGTGTGTGTGTGTGTGTGTGTGTGTGTTTCTCTCTCTCTCTCTCTCTCTCGAGTGGTTGTGTCTTGCACTCTCTCTGGAACTGTGTCTGTTTCTGTGTGTCTGTCTCTCTGACTCTCTCTCTCTCTCCCCTCCCACTCTCATCTAACAGAAGGGTAGGTAAGGATCAAGGAATGTATCACTTTCTTTATGAAGACAAACATTCCAGACGGCTGCCTGCACATTCTCCCCGTCCCGTGTCCCTCCCCTAGCGGTGTATACTGCGATCAGTTACCGATATCATTTGCATACTATGGTCTATCCACACGTGCGAGAGAGAGAGAGAGAGAGAGAAAGAGCAGACAACCAACGTTAATCCCTGGCACGTCTGTACCACACTATATAAAACGTAATCACATACACCACGGACCCTCAGAGAGAGAGAGGGGGAGACAGACAGACAGACAGACAGACAGAAGCGGAAACGGTGGCAGAGAGAGATAGAGAGAGAATCAGACAGACATACAGAAACAGAGACAGAAGCAGAGACAATGTGGGGAGAGAGAGAGAGAGAGAGAGAGAGAGTGTGTGTGTGTGTGTGTGTGTGTGTGTGTGAAACAGAGAAAAAGAGAGAGGCAGACAGAACGAGTGAGACAGTGAGACAGACATACGAATAGAAACAGACAGACAGACAGACAAAAAGAAACAAACAGATAGACAAGAGACAAGGGAGAAGAAAAAGAGAAAGAAAAAAAAAACGAAATAAAAAAAACAACAAAAACAACCCGATACTCATGGGCCGACTGCAGAGGAAAAACAGATGAACAGGTTTTAATCTCCATTGCTTTTCCTTCACCAAATGCCCCCTACACCCCCCCCCCCGCACCCCCACCCACCCGAACCCCCATCCCGCTCATCCCTCACTCCTCTTTCCCCTCGTCCCCGACAGTAGTGGACTCCTCTTCCCTGGGGCTTTCAGCAAGATGAAGATCCGCAGGAGGTGACACCCGGGAGAGAGAGAGAGAGAGAGGAGGTGGTGGCGGTGGGGTGTGGGGGCAGAGGGGACGGAGGGGGGGGGGAGAAGAGGAGTGGGGATGGACGAGGGGGCAGGGGGGGGGGGGCTCTGTCCACTCCTGCCTGGTCATCTGTCTTGACGAACAGATCTGCTCTGGGTTCTTCCACTGGAGAATAGGGGCCTGCATCCTTTTTACCCTGTGTACCCCTTGGGGGATGTTGGTGGTGGATGGGTTGGGGGGGGGGGGCGGAGCTCGATTGGATGGACTTTTACAGCAGAAGCTGTTTTCCCTTTTCCCCTTGTCCAGAAAGCTGGACGCTGGAAGAGGGTGTGGTGGTGGTGGTGGTGGTTAATTAAGGACTTTTGGTATTGGATTGGAAGGGTCTGTACCTGGAGGACTTGGTGGTCAGTATTATTTAGCGTGTCTTGAATCCAGGAAGTAATAATCCCCCCCCCCCCCCCCCCCCTAAAATGCCAGCCAGGCTGGTCCAAAGAAAGGAGTACGGTGTGTTTCCTCTGTTTAATGTTTGATATCCCCCCACCCCCCACCCCCGCCCCACTATACACCACCTATTTTTTCTCTCATTTTGTTGATGTTCTTATCATTGTTCTTGTTCTTGTTCTTCTTGTTCGTCTTCTTCTTGTTATTGTTCTTCTGCTTCTTCTTCTCCTCCTGAATCCTTCGTCTTCTTGTTCTTGTTCTTCTCCGCCTTCTCCATTCTGAGTTCTTGAGTCATTTCTTCTTCCTGTATTTCTTCTCCTTCTGCTGCTGCTCCTCCTCCTCCTCCTCCTGCTTATCATTCTTCGTCTTCTTTTCCCATCTTTATCAATTCAGTTTCACTGATAAAACAAAAAGTGTTTGGGCAGGAGAAGAATGGTTCTGAAATAGGAACCGCCTCTCCTGTAACTGCGCTGGAATTGGAAGAAAGAAAGAAAGAAAAAAAAACTGCTGTGCGATAACCTCAACCTGTCACGTCAAAAGTGAGAAGACGAATACGTCAAAAGTGAGAGAGGCGGAGACAGACAGACAGACAGACAACCTGAGACAGAGAGAGGGTGGGAGACAGCCATGCAGGCAGAGGCAGAGAGAGGGAGGGAGACAGCCATACAGGCAGAGGCAGAGAGAGGGAGGGAGACAGCCATACAGGCAGAGGCAGAGAGAGAGGGAGGGACAGGCGGAGACAGAGACAGAGAGACAGGCTACGATCACTGCATGCAAAAGGGCATGCACATGACAGTTGTCTCTCTTTCTGGGTGTCAGGTTGTGTGAAAAGAAGCGTGATATTGACTTTCAGAAGTGTGTATATGGAAGTTATGAGAGAGGAGAAAGGAAAAAGAGACTTCTGTTAGAGGCGACTCTCCAAATGATTTTCATCTTAACTCACTCAGTACGGCCAGTCCTCTCTTCTCCTCTACACAGACCCCTCGGATGTCCAGTGCCGGGGGTGTCTGAATGACCCAACCTTTAGATTCCGTCGTCAGACTTGTGGTATTCTATGTCAACATTCACGTCTTCAGTATAAGAGCCTTCCGCTTGCAATATTTTGATGATGGTACATGGGGTGAAACGCTGTTAACGTCGTCTCTTTCGCCGTTCGTATGGAGAGAGTTAAAATTGTTTTGGAGGTAACGCATGTGATAGTTTTTCTTTCACTTCTTTTCTCTTTTTATTTGGTTGTTTGGTTAGTTAGTACGTCAGTAAGTTTGTTAGTTCATTTCATTAATCAGTTGATTGGTTGCTTGGTCGGTCAGACAGTTAGTTAGCCAATCAGTGAGTTATTCAGTTCTTCTCGAAAGACCGAAAAACACACAAAGTAATCCTGAGAGTACAGAGGGAGAGGGGGGGTGACCGTTCCAGCAATAAACTGAACTTTAGTGATGGTTTTAGTCATTGCATCCGGACTGTGGGGAAACTGAATCATTCAACACTTCTCTGCCTCGGTCTGTCTGTCTGTCTGTCTGTCTCTCTCCCTGTCAATTTTTGTTTCTCTCTCTGTCTCTATCACTGACTCCTTATGTCTGTCTCTCTGTGCCTGTCTCTGTGTTTCTGACTGTTTCTCTGTGTCCCTACGTTTCTCTTTCCTCTTTCTATCCCTGTCAATTTTTCTATGTCTCTCTCTCTCTCTCTCCCTCTCTCTCTCATTGTGTCTCCCTCTATCTGCATGTTTTTGTGTCCCCCTGTCTCTCTTTCTGCCCCCCCTCTCTCTCTCTCACTCATCCTCACTCATTCTCTCTCTCTGGCTCTGTCTCTCTCTGTCTCTCTGTCTCTCTCTCTCTCTCTCTCTCTCTCTCTCTCTCTCATACTGTACTTAATGTTAATAATAAAAGGCAAACAAGCAATGTTTTGAAGAAACAAAATTGCGAAACAAAATGGAGTATGCTTGCCTACATGGCGGGGTAAATAAACAAAACGATAATATACATGCAATATTACATGTATATATGAGGGTGTGTGTGGGTGTGTGTGCGCGTGATATAAACCTGGTTGAATGAAACAGGAAACGAATGATGAGCGCCCAAATGGCAGCCGTCAGTCGGCTCCACACAGGTAGGCAGCATGTTTGTGCAAATGACTCCGTGTTTGTAAAGCGTTAAGAGCTTGGTCTCCGACCGAGGATAGGCGCTATATAAGTAATCATATCATCATCATCAGCAGCAGCAGCAGCAGCATCATCATCAAGGTAGTCAGTCATCGTTATGTATTAGGACTTCCTCCTGTCGGGACTGCATCACTATTTGCTCAGTAAAAACAAATATAGCACGGGTGCGGTGGTCAAATGGTTAACTCTTTCCATACAAACGGCGAAAGAGACGACGTTAACAGCGTTTCACCCCAATTACCATCATCAAAATATTGCAAGCGGAAGGATCTTATACTGAAGACGTGAATGTTGACAAAGAATACCACAATTCTGACGACGGAAGCTAAAGGTTGGGTCACTCAGACACCCACTGGACATCTGAGGGGTCTGTGTAGAGGAGAAGAGAGGACTGGCCGTACTGAGTTAAAGGTACAGCACTGGATTCTGGCCTGAGTTTCCTGTCGTCGATGTCGATCCCCGTCGCAGCTGGGGGGTTAAGAGTGGAGATGCCATGCTGATCTTATTTCATCAAGGTTTCGCAGTTAAGGGATTAATTAGGGAAACTTTGATGTCAGGGTTATACTGGTCCGGTAGTTTTATCCATCCATGAAATGAATGTTCCTTGTGCGGCAGGATTTCCGTAACGTCATTGGAATAAAAAAGGGTTTGCTAGGAAAGGAAAGGGAAAGAAGTGTGTGTGTGTGTGTGTGTGTGTGTGTGTGTGTGTGTGTGTG